>NC_090266.1:903431660-903733965 GCF_040414725.1 Anabrus simplex | reverse complement strand
AGAGAGAGAGAGAGAGATTTATCACAGAAATAAATAAATTGTCTTTCTCCAATGAGGGTTGACAGTGGCAGGTGTCTATTAAACCAAAAAGGTTGTAGAAGCAAGGAGTCTAGCAGTTTGTCTAGTACGTAATCAAAACATTCATGCATATGAATCAAACTTTCCAGAATAACAAATTACATCTATTAGTACTGGTATTGCATCCAAGGCTTCAATTATCTTGTACTTACATTTCCACTTATTTAAAAATATATAGTAATATGATCCTATGAAATTACCTGAGCATTTCGCTTGAGAAGTGATAATGGGATCACAGACAAGTCCCTTGAAAAAAAAATTTTTCTGACTAATGACAGCAAACTGGAGGCAAGAACACAAGACGGTACTAACAAAAATTAGTACAAAGTACGAAATATTTCCAATTTTTCTGAATAAGATAACATGAAAAGTAAACTTTGAAGTCGTTAACATATAGAGTACACACTGAAATGTCTCAGTTGAATGTCCAATGCATTCTATGTAAAGCTATTCAGGAATAATGAAGTGTATTTCCTGTCTTTAACATGGCATACTATCACTCACTCAGGATGCACATTTACTTCCAAAATAAATATTCACAATCACCGTAGAGTAGGTATGAAACAGCGATGATGGGCTGTCTGTGCGAGGCTTTTTCCGTTGCCTTCTTTTTCTCCAGAGTCAAGCACTATAAAAACAATTAGAAGTCACATAAATAAACAAAAAACACATAAGTAAATAAATGAATGAAAAATACACAGAATAATACTTGTATAACCTCTTTGATATAGACCTAAAGTAACTTTTATAGTAGTTACAATCCCACTGAAGTTATTTTAACCACTGGGGGACTATGGAATTAAAGGTAGATTATTAAAATCAATCAAAGACATTTATGCTGACAATTGGGCTTCAGTGAGAATTGATGGTAGAATGAATTCTTGGTTCAGGGTACTTACAGCGGTTAGACAAGGCTGTAATCTTTCACCTTTGCTGTTCGTAGTTTGCATGGATCATCTGCTGAGAAGTATAAAAGGGCAGGGAGGGATTCAGTTAGGTAGAAATGTAGTAAGCAGTCTGGCCTACGCTGACGACTTGGTCTTAGTGGGAGATTGTGCCGAAAGCCTGCAGTCTAATAACTTGGAACTTGAAAATAGGTACAATGAGTATGGTATGAAAATTAGCCTTTCGATGACTATATTGATGTCAGTAGGTAAGAAATTCAACAGAATTGAATGTCAGGTGGGTGATACAAAGCTAGAACAGGTCGATAATTTCAAGTACTTAGGTTGTGTGTTCTCCCAGGATGGTAATATAGCAAGTGAGATTGAATCAAGGTGTCGTAAAGCAAATGCAGTGAGCTCGCAGTTGCGATCAGCAGTATTCTGTAAGAAGGAAGTCAGCTCCCAGACGAAACTATCTTTACATCGGTCTGTTTTCAGACCAACTTTGCTATACGGGAGCAAAAGCTGGGTGGACTCAGGATATCTTATTCATAAGTTAGAAGTAACAGAAATAAAAGTAGCGAGAATGATTGAGAGTACAAACAGATGGGAATAATGGCAGGAGGGTACTCAGAGTGAGGAGATAAAGGCTAATTTAGGAATGAACTCGATGGATGAAGCTGTACGCATAAACTGGCTTCGGTGGTGGGGTCACGTGAGGCGAATGGAGAATAGGTTACCTATGAGAATAATGGACTCTGTTATGGCGGGTAAGAGAAGTAGAGGTAGACCAAGACGATGATGGTTAGACTCTGTTTCTAACGATTTAAAGATAAGAGATATAGAACTAAATGAGGCCACAGCACTAGTTGCAAATAGAGGATTGTGGCGATGTTTTGGTAAATTCACAGAAGCCTGCAGACTGAACGCTGAAAGGCATAACAGTCTATTATTATAATGCATGTTATTGTTTAAAACTTCAGGATACTTCACCGTAATAAAGAAATGTGTTCTTCAATCCTTTTATCTATTACATATTGGAAATAAAAATTATAAAAACTATGTCAACTTCACGAGTTTTCAATAACTGGAAATAAGTTACCTTCTTAGAAATCTTTCAGCCAACAGCTGCAGTCAGCAACCATTTCCCAGGACAAGAATACTTGGGTTCTTGTGTCCGTTACAAAAATTATTATAAGATAGGGTCATACTGTATATGAGATTTTAATTTTTTCAGTTCAATGAGACGTTGGTGATATTTATACAGATATAGTGTGTTGTCCAACACCTTTTATGCACAGGACATAAATATAAACATGGAAAAAATAACGGAGATATGACCTTTATAAAGGGCATCATGTCACATTTGGTTTACCAGGTGTATGCATACATTTTTTCCAGTTTCACTAAGAGATGGCACCAGCGAAGAGTACGCAGCATATGAATTTGACACATACGGCAGTTTGTTTGTCCGACATTAACCTACCAACACATACAAGCCCAGTCCACCAAATACTAGCGCCCGTGTTGTACCGTTTAGTGATCATGTCAACGTCTGTGCCTGAAAAAGAACATTTGCGGCATGCATTGCTTTTCTTATTTAATCAAAAGAAAAAGGCTGTGGAAAGTCATCGATTGCTGGTAGAAATGTATGGTGAACACGCTCCATCAATTTAGAAAATGTGAGACATGGTTTTGACAATTTAAACGTGGTAATTTCAATGCAAAAGACAGTGCATGCTTTGGTAGACCACAAAAGTGCGAAGACGAGCAATTGCAGGCGTTACTGGACGATGACCCAACTCAAACTCAACAGCAATTGGCACAAGCATTAAATGTGTCACAAGAAACAATCAGCAGATGTTTACGAGCAATGGGGAAGATCAATAAACTTGATAAATGAGTCCCACATGATGTGAATGAATGGAAAATGGAAAATCGCAAAGTCTCTTGTGAAATGCCGTTTCAATGCCATAAAAGAAAAATAATTTCTGTACCGAATTGTGACAGGTGACAAAAAATGGATTTATTTTGAAAATCCAAAGAGGAGAAAATCGTGGTTGTCACCTGTCGAAGCCGGTTCTTCAACACCAAGGCCAAATCCCTTCGGCAGGAAGACCATGCTTTGTGTCTGGTGGAACCAGAGCGGTATTGTGTATTATTAACTCTTGAAGCCTGGCAAAACTGTTAATGCACAACACTATAGACAACAAATTATTAATTTAAATCACACACTGATCGAAAGATGACCGGAATTGGCCATAAGACATGGCAAAGTGATTTTGTTACATGACAATGAGCCACCTCACACAGCAAACCCAGTGAAAGACACCTTGAAATTGCCTGGATGGGATATCCTTACGTATCTGCCATACTCCCCTGACCTGGCGCCCTCTGACCATCATCTCTTCTCATCAATGGGGCACGCACTTGCAGAGCAGCACTTCAGCAATTTCATGGAAGTTGGAAAATGGCTCGACGAATGGTTTGCCGCAAAGGACAAGCAGTTTTTCTGGAATAGTATACATAACTTACCTGAAAGATGGGCAAAGTGTGTAGAAGCAGATGGCCAATATTTTGAATGAACAAAAAGTGAAGTTCCCTTGAAAATTACGTGTTTCCTTTACCACAAAAACTACATGCATACACCTGGTATTGGAAAAGGGCACCAAGTGGACTTGACGCCGTTTGCCTCTAAGTGCACTAGAATGCAAAAGAACTACCAGGTGAGCAGAATAATGCGGAGTGAGTGAGTGAGTGAACGAGCAAGTCGGCCGGTGACAAAATACAGTGCCAGATGTTCTGCGCCTGATTTGAGTCGTCGTTGAACGTTTAGAAACGTGGCACGTGTTTCGTTGGTGACACAATTCATACATCCGTACAGAAAGTGTGAGGGCTGTAAGGAGATTATTTCAAGAGAAGTTTCCTGATGTTCAAGTTCCAGGTCGAACTTTGATTCATAGATTAGTAAATAAATTACATAAAACAGGAAGTCTTCTTGATAAGAAACGTGATAAACCACGTACAGTACTCACACAAGAAACTGTAGGTCTCATTAGTAATGCTCTGGAAAAGTCTCCTACAAAATCACTTCGACGACCCGCTCAGGAAATGGAAATTTCCCATGGTTCTGTTCAAATAGGTACTAAGTTATTGAAATTAAAGATGTATAAAATTACTGCAGTTCAAGAACTTAAACCAGGTGACCCTGCATTATGAATGCGATTTTTGAACGGGTTTTGAATGCGATATATGACGAAGAAATTGACCCTAATCTGATGTGTTGTTTTTTTTTCCGGACAAATCATGGTTTCACCTAAGTGGGTATATTAATACACAAAAATATCATTATTGGAGTACTGAAAAGCCTAATCAGCTTCAATGTATTTACTGTGGACTTCCTGTCACACACGCACCTCCCGTGTGCAGGCTCCGCTGTCGGGCTGCGTGACTGGTTCTGTTTTATGTTGCTTGCCCTGTATATGGACAAAGTGTCTTATACCTGCATGCGATATACCTGCATCGTTGTTGTTGTTCCTTTGTTCACTGTGTTATTCTCCATTACTGGTGTTAGTTTCATTTTGGGTACATGGTTAATGTGTTAATGTAGTAACTGTATAAATGGAAGTGAAAATGGAGTACAGACAAGATTCTTATGCTGCTAGAATAGTGGAAATGGCGTTAAAGAAGTTACATTGCAAAAATAGAACAGGTAAGAGTTCTTGATTAAATTTAGAGGTCAGCTTAGAGCTTACAGATTTATAAGAACCCTAAAATAGAGGTAAAAGAAACTGATTTAAAAAATGAAAGTTCTACAGACCACTCTTCTTTTCAGATTCAAATGTTCATAGTAAACAAGAAGAAACAAATGAAAATAACCATGATAATGAGCCTGCTGTAGATGATGATGATGATGATGATGATGATGATAAGGATTATTTACCCAGTGAGACATCTAGTGATACTGCTGACGAATGTGTTTCCCAAAATTTTTCATCTCAGCTGATGGTAAAAAAAAGAAATGGCGTACGGCTTTTAGTGCCAGGAGTGCCCGAGGACAAGGTCAGCTCACCAGATGCAGGTCTTTTGATTTGACGCCCGTAGGCGACCTGTGTTTCGTGATGAGGATGAAATAATGATGATGAAGATGACACATACTCCCAGCCGCCGTGCCAGAGGAATTAACCAATTATGGTTAAAATTCCTGACCCCGCAAGGAATTGAACCCGGGACCCCTGTGACCAAAGGCCAGCACGCTAACCATTTAGCCATGGAATCGGACTGATTTGATGGTAGAAGGTAGTAATAAGAGGAAACTTCAGCATTTAGAAGAACAAGGAGTGCACCTAAAAGATGTACTGGAAAACGACGGCCATTTATCAGATGATGAATGTAGTATTCTGGATAAGAAGGACGTTACTATTACTGACTGTAAGTGATAGAGCAGTTAAAAGGAGGAAGGTGGAAAACAGAACAGCTGTCAAACAGACTGGTAAGAAACGGGTCAGGCATTCAGAAAAATTGCTGTACAACGTACGGATAGAAAAATCACTGTCTGGAAAGGAATATGTTAACAAGAAAAGTATAGTCGTTCAAGCCAAAACTATGAGACCACCTTGTTTTCGATTGAGCTCTCGATGAGTGACGTTGACCGCTGTCACCGGCTGGGGCACCGAAGCCGGACATCTGCACAAGTGGTTGCACAAGGAAATCGCCCGATTATAATTAAATTCCTGCGCTATCATGATCGTGATCGTGTGTGGCGAGCCAAGCGTGCACTGAAGGGGAGTGGACTTCTTATCACAGAGTCCCTCACAAGTGTGAGGAAAAGTATATTAAATCGTGCTAGGGACTTTTGGGGACCAAGAAACTGTTGTACTCAGGACAGGAGAATATGTGTTTTGAAAGATAACACAAAGTTTCAAATATGCACGATTGCGCAACTAAATGCCTTAGCTGTGTAGGATGAACGAGTGGACTGTTAAATTTGATTATGTGTGTTTTCAGTAGTTTACGTTTGTGTGTGAGTGAGTGTGTGTATGTAATAGTCAGTGGATGTATTCAGTGCTGTTCTCAGGTAAGCTCATCTTATTTCATGTACCTACTATTAGTTTTCCTGTTATATTGGTAGACGAATCTATCCCTTGTGTCAATGACCCGCATTCCTCGCCTCCCCTCTTAACTCAACCCTCACCCCTCCCATACTCTGAAGCAACGGGATCCATTCTGAGGCGACAGCTGATGAATCACCCGAGAGCTCTCTCGTGTTGTCACCTAAATTCACTATCCATTGCAGCTCACCTAGAAGAACTACAGGCAATTTTCGAAAATAATAAGGTGCATTGTATTGGCATATCAGAAAGCTGGTTACGTGGAGATTTGCCGTCATGTGCTGTAAATCTCGACGGATACTCGCTCTTACGACATGACCGTACTGACAGACGAGGTGGTGGAGTAGCCTTTTACTACAGGAATGATTTAAAATGCAAGATTATCTGCACCTCAGAACCAAGCCTTCCCCTGCGACCTGAGTATATGTTTGTTGAACTCGACTGTAATAAGAAAATATTAATAGGAATTGTATATAAGCCACCTAATATTAGACAAATGGGGGAATTCGAAGCAGCTTTAACTGATCTTATCTCGGTCTACGAAGATGTCATAGTCATGGGGGATTTTAATACTGACTTGTTTAAACAAACTAGTGAATCGGATAAGTTGTGTCACATATTCCATGCTCTGAACATGGAAATCCTACCACTTAACGCTACGAATCATGTCTACTACCCTGACCACTCGACTCACACTTTAATTGACCTTATAATTTCAAATCAACCCCAGAAAGTCGTTAAGCACGGACAGATCCCAGCTCCTGGGATTTCAACTCACGACTTATTGTACTTATGTTACTCTATCCGAGGACCGAAGTATAAAGCACGCTACGTTATTTTTAAGAGACATAAAACATATTGAATTAGATGACCTACGTAATGACGCATATAACTTACCGTGGGATGACATACGTAATTTTCATGACATTGACTCAAAAGTCAACAGATTCAACTCATTAGTGCTGAATTTGTATGACAAACATGCTCCGGAGAGGCAGGTTAGATTTACCCGCCCCCCTTCTCCCTGGCTGACGACCGAGATAAGATCTGTTATGGCCAGCCGTGACCGTTGGTACAGACAATTCAGACGAACACGTGACAAAGATGACTTTGAGCAATACAGGATACTTAGAAACAAAGTTAAACAGCTAATTAGAAACAGTAAATGCCGCTACTTTCAACAGTTAGCGGGAAATAATAATTTAAACCAAACCTGGAAGAAGTTACGATCTCTGGGCATAGGCAAAGCCGTAGAAGAGCACATTCCCACCATATCTCTAGATACCTTAAATGATTACTTTTCTCAGCCTAAAGTCGGACCAGTTCCATTACCAGCTAATCCCACAAACTTAGCACGCTCTTCCGAGTGCGACCAGTTCTCTTTCCACACCGTTAGCGCAAATGATGTTAAACGTGTGTTGTACTCTATCACTTCCGATACGACAGGTAATGACGGTATCTCTATAAAATTAATTAAAAACATCATCGGGGCTGTACTACCAATACTGACTCACATATTCAACTACTGCCTGACCAATGGAGTATTCCCTAACGTTTGGAAAGACGCACTAATAAGGCCTATCCCGAAAAACAATACCTTGGATTCTCCATCAGATTACCGCCCTGTGTCCATCCTGCCACCCCTCGCAAAAGCACTCGAACGTCTGATTCATGCACAAATCACTGTATACCTGACCCAAAATTCCCTCCTTGACCCTTTTCAATCCGGCTTTAAAAAAGGACATAGTACCGCGACAGCATTACTGCGAATTACGGACGACATCAGACAAGCGATAGACCAACGATATGTGACTGTAGTAACACTACTAGACCTAAGCAGCGCCTTTGACACAGTTAGCCCTGGGTTACTATTGCTGAAACTCCGTAGTCTCAACTTTAATATGACATCACTTAAATTTTTTAGCTCCTACCTCACTGACAGTCGGCAATGAGTATCAGTAGGAACAATGTACTCAGGATGGCACAACAAATCAATAGGTGTCCCGCAGGGGTCGGTTTTGGGCCCACTTTTATTTGTTGTTAGTAGGAACGACATAGGGGACGCATTGAAATATAGCAAGTACCATATCTATGCAGATGATCTTCAGATTTATTATCACTCATATCCACAAGACATAGATGTAGCCATTGACAGAGTAAATTTTGACTTACGACGACTGAATGACTATGCAAAAAATAACAGCTTGTTAATAAATCCTAACAAAACTCAGGCTATTATATTTGGTACCAAAATAAACCTCAACTTGTTAAAAAGTAGACATGTACCCCCAATTATTTTAAATAACATTGTCGTGCCCTATTGTACGTCAGTAAGAAACTTAGGCGTTATAATGACTGAGACCCTCAACTGGACTGAACAAGTGACAAATACATGCCATAAAGTGCAGAAATCCCTTTTTCCTCTCAAACGCTACTCTACAAATCTTAAAATACAACTGGTAAAATCCCTAATCTTACCAATTCTAGACTACTGCGACACTGTACTTACGGACATATCTCAAGACAGTAACAAGATGCTTGAACGGAGTTTAAACACCTGTATACGATTCATATTTAAGCTGCGATATGGTTCTCACATTTCACCTTATTACAGGGAGTTGTCATGGCTTCGTGTTCATGAGCGTCGCAGTCTCCACATGTTGTCTCTTCTGCATGGAGTTCTAAACACAGGTGTACCGAATTATCTCTCTTCAAAATTTAATTACCTCTCCTCCTATCATAACCACGATACACGATCTGGCTCCTGTTTAACAATATCTCTCAGTCACTCCAGGGCCTACAACCGCTCCTTTGTAGTCACTGCCGCGAGGCTGTGGAACACCCTACCTGCTACCATTAGGGATTTGCGTTCTCGTAGGAGATTTAAGATGGATTGCCGAAATCACTTTCTGAATACCTCTAGCTGACTTTCGATGTGTGTAGTGTGAATGAGTGCGTGAATGAGCATATATTCATAAAAATTAGAAATATATTTGCTAGTTATAGGTTTTTTTTTTCTGTGTTTCCGTCTCTTATTATCACTAGTGTTAGTTTTATATTTATTATCATGTACACTTAGATTGTAGTGTTGTACATTCTATAATAGTTTTTTATTACAATCTCCAAGTTTTCTATTAGTACCATATTGTTTTAAAAGATCTGTTGTATTTAAATATTATATGTACGTTAATCATTTTAAATATTGTGGTTAAGTGTAAGAGAGGGCCTTGAGCCCTAACTTCGCCACGAATAAAGACTAATTACTTATTTAATTACTTACTTCTTGTAGGAAGAAGTGTTATGACAAGTTATCAGAAAATGAAAAACAAGATATTTTCAATAGATAATGGAGTGAAGAAAACAATAATGAAATTAAAGGACATTTTGTAAGATCTTGTAAAAATAGTCAACCAACAGCTCACTCCAGAAAGTGAAATGTAGATTCTGGCAAAGCCAAGTCACCATTTTGTACAGTTTCACCGTTAATAACAACGGTGTTAACATTTGCAAAGTTATGATTTTAAATACCTTGGAGATTTCAAATAAATAAAAATTAAAAAAACCCATGGCTCAACAGCTCTGAAAGGCCATGGCCTACCAAGCAACCGCTGCTCAGCCCAAAGGCCTTCAGATGATGAGGTGTTCTGTGGTCAGCACGACGAATCATCTCGGCCGTTATTCTTGGTTTTCTAGACTGGGGCCACCATCTTACCAACAGATGGATCCTCAATTGTAATCACATAGACTGAGTGTGGACCTCGAACCAGTCCTCAGATCCAGGTAAAAATCCCTGACCTGGCCAGGAATCACACACGGAGCCTCTGGGTACGAGGCAGGCACGCTACCCCTACACCACGGGGCCGGCGATTTCAAATAATGTTGTTGTAAATGTTCTAAAGAAGACAAAACAAGGGGGTCTGGTACAAACAGACCTAAAAGGGAAACACACTCACTGCAATAGAACACCACCTGAAATCGTAGAAAATCTTAAAAGCTGAATATCATCATTCCCTAGCTACGTGAGCCATTATACAAGAGGTAAAACGCTAAAAGGTATTTAGGGCCAGAAATAAGTATCAAGAAAATGTACACTCTTTATACTTCAAACGGTGGTGAATATGATGTTGACCCAAAACTCGTTGCTAAACCATACTTGTATTCTGATGTATTTAACAAAGAATATAACCTATCATTTAAACCCTCTGAAACAGACACTTGTGATGTTTGTGATTCATTCAGTGCTAGACTCAAAAGTGAAGTACCGTAAATCCAGAGGAAAGAGAAGCTGAAAACCGATCAAGATGCTCACCTCGTCGGGTTAAAGGGCAGATACGATTTACAGTGTCTGGACACTGAGCTTTCTAAAGTAGATCTAACACATAAAGTTTGACTTGTGATCTCCAGAAGTGCGTACCTACACGTTTGATCATAAGCAGTATTAGCTTTTATAAAAGGAAACTGTGGACCTTCAACTTCACTATTTACGATTCTGGTGACTCTTCAACACATTGCATGATACGGGATGAGTGTAAAGGAGCTTGTGGCAGAAAAGAAATTGCTTCAAGTCTTTTAAAATGGGCAAATCGTGTAATATCAGATATGACCATTCAAGAAATTACCACATGTTCAGATAACTGTCCTGGTCAAAATATGAATAGGTATCTTGTAATGACATTTCTCTGGATTTTGAAAACCTACCCACAGATCCTACAAATAGATCAAAAGTTCTTGTTAAGGTGTCATATCCATATGGAAGCAGACACAGTCCATGGTCATATCAAAACGTAAAGTAAAAAAGTACAAAACATGACTTTACTGACACCATGAAATTGGCAACAACTCGTGCGCCATACAACTTCCAAATACACTGTACACAATATGGAATGTGAAGACTTCAAACAATTCGACTCACTGCTTATTACTAAGTAACAATGTTAGGTTTGGTACACCCAATCAATACATATCACTTTACAAGTGAAAACTATTAATTATAAAAACATATTAAATATATTTTGGGACGTTTCATCTCTAAGAAATAACCTAGAATACGTCTGAACGTAGTTTAAAAATTATTGTAGTGTAGTATAGTAACTTATTAGAAATAGAGGGCCTATTCTATAATTTTGAGTAGTTTTGTAAATTTCGAACTTTAATGGTAATTTTCTTTTCTGTTTGTGCTTGGTAATAACCTGTTGTAATTAGAATACGTCTGAACGTAGTTTAAAATTATTGTAATGTATTACAGTATCATATTAAAAATAGTGTGTTTATTTTATTACTGTGAAATATTTGTGTAGTATAGTACCGTTACTGTGGTATCTGTAGAAACTCTCTTACTAGAATTCTGTTGTTGTAATGAGGGTAGACTTAACTGCAGTTAAGAATTGTGTGATTCTTGTGTATTATTCTCTGTTTCCAGTAATTAACAGCAATTTTCATCCTGTTAGTGTGTTGTAGGAATAAAAAATCGTACAATTAAGTTGTACTGTAGTGCAGTAGTAGCCTATATTAATCAACTTATTGTCGTGTGATCTTTGTGAACTAACCTAGACAATGTTTCTTTCATTTCATTTTTATTTTGCACAGAATAAGTTCTCATTTTTCCTTTTCTTTTCATTATTTAGTAAAGAATGGCTAAGGAGTGCGAGTGTAGGAACTGTGGGTGTGGCCAGGCATTAAAGAGTATGCGGGAGGAATTGGAGAGCTATTAATTAATTGAAGAATATGAATTCAGGTGGGTACAAAACATTTTCTTTGTAGCACATCGGGTCTAAACAGTCATAAGTTTAGAGGGTAAAAGCACATAATCATAACATTCTCCCTTTCAATTCCTCAGATAAGACATAAAACTCTCAACAATAAAAAATCACGCCCCCCGAGAATACAATATCATGAAGTAAAAGAGCTTAAAATGGGAGAAGGAAGGGTGCACCGAGCTCACAAAATTCAAGCAGAGAGAAAAAGGGGAAGTTTCACGCCAAACAACAAAAATATGGAAACGCAACCCGCAAAGAATAAAACATACTAAACTGGAAAATAGGTCAAGAAAGCCAATGACGGCAATGTGAAATGAGCAATAAATAAATTAGGCATAAAAGGTATCACAAATCAAGCGTCAGAACCACACACGCTCACACAGAGACCAAGAGCTCAGACAATATGAACCAGAAAGTGGTCCATCTAAAGAGACGGAGTGTCTCCAACATCAAAACACACAGAAACTGGCAAATCGCGTATTTATCTTGAATTCATACCAGGTCTATGAAGTGGACATGAATTACACAGAACACGCGAAAAAATATACAACATGAGCTCAAGCGGAATGTTAATGAAGTGACATGAGTAAAGGTCTCGGCCGCACACAGCAAACAATCTCATACACACACACACACGAACCCGTGTCACTTTCTGTTCTCAAAATAAACATAGTGGATCGGTGAAAGAAAATACCAAAAGAAGCGTGTAAAAGTAAAGTTAACACACAAATAAATTAGAAACACATGTAATGAGGGAAACCTTTCTAACCCAACCATGGTGAGCACAAAACAAAGCAATAATAAAAAGCAAGAGAAAATTAAAGAAAACTAAATACCTCAATTATATAAGCAATTCACATTCTCGAATGGCCGAGATGTGTACAAACATCTTGAATCTGTTAAGATATCTTTTATACGCCACGAAGGCGACTTGGAAATCCAATCCTTCCATCTTCTCAAGGCAAAAACTCCCCACACAATCAACCAGATAGATAACCCAACAAGACGGAGCAGAAAAGAAATGCTCTGACCTATGCTAACGTATGAGATGCCATCTACCGGAATAAGGAAAGATTACATAGTGGTAACAACACATGATGAGAAAGAGTAATAGTTCGTAGATACAAGAGTTTGCTAGGAACGTGAAGACTTCAGAAAAGGCAAACGTACCATAAAATGATGTGGTGCGGTTGAAATATTCCAAGTGCCCCCTCGAAAATGAATTCTGTCTTGCTGATCAGACATGAAGAATTCATTTTACTTGAAGGCTGAAGCTTAAACTAAATGTGCGCGCACGACTACAACTAAACTTAATGCTAAGGTAATACCGGTACATGAGTACAATACAAAGGTGGGCACATATTTGAGAATGTACGTTTTCCTTCAGAAACACATGTAGACGTAAGTGTCCTATCACTAAGGTCAACAAAAGGAAACGATGAAGAGCAGAGTCTTTTAAGACCTGAAGTGTGTCGCAGTCCAGTAAAGCGTATAAACATGTGCATGTCGAATACGATCATACTTTGTTTTCTCCATATATTACGATTCAACTCCTGGCTTTCATTTTGTCGTTATTAATCTGTGTTATTCATCTGATTTCTTAAAGAAGATAACAGTTTTCTATTCCTGAAACAAAAAGAGGTCTGAGTATACAGTTTTCTCGCTAAGATATAATCCAAGTTTACATGGTAGATGCAGAAAACAATATGATAACTCAGCAAACATGAAGTAAAATGTATGTTACGGTTTATTTGGGTAATATGGTTTTAACAAGGATACATGGGCTTTGGAGAAGTCATGCGTAGTGACGTCCTCCAGCTCGACCGTCACAGGTCCCAGGAATTTAACAATCCTTTTTAGCTCAGACCATTTCTGACAGTTTCCCGCTGACATGGTCTGAGGCGGAACTGACAGGAAATTTCTTGATTAAAACTAGGTCTCCAACACCAAAAGGGACCGGTTTCCTCCCTTTGTTATACCTCAGAGCCACCTTGTTCTTCGCTTTTATCAGATAATCGGAAGCTATTTTACATTTTTCTTCCACATTCAGGCGATGGGAAGGAGCGGAGAGATATTCGATATTCCACTGTAACATAAGCGGATCGTTGGGAATTCTGCCCAGAAACAGTTCGGCTTGCGTGCATTGGCTGGATTCATGTACAGCGATGTTGAAACCTAGGCTGAAAAAAAGACAAACAGGAGTCCCAACGGGACTGATTATTATAGTGAAAGGCAGTGTCACAAGTGAACTATGTAGTGCAGGTGGAAAGTGTTTTTTTTTTTAAGACTTTATTTGTGAAGTACAATATGATGTTTTATTTATTATGACCTAACCTGTACTGTTATTTGTAAAGCATGATATAACGTAATGACCTAACCTGTACTGTGTAAGATTGGTGACATGTGCATTTGTAAATAGTAGAATTCTGTTCTATATTTCCTGGAAGGATCCAGAAAGTTACATGAATTATGGAACAGGGTGTGTTATTTTGTGGGTAATGTATTCTAGAAAATATTTCTGACTGTTCTGGAAATACGACATTCGCGATCAGGCGTATTCTAGAATGTTAGTCAAAGTTCACGACCGAAAGTAAGGTTGTGATTGGTGAGTCTAGGTGGCGATAGGGAACTCGTGCACGCTGATTGGCTGCTCCAAGGCCAGAATTTCCTACATATAGTGAGCGAGGCAATGTTAAAAAAAATTCGGTATTCTGAATTCTGTCGGTCTTGGTCTATCTGTCTGTAAGCAGCCTATCTGGTTGACGTCGCCCAGTTCCCGGGATGGCACTCTCCTCGGGTAAGCACTCTTGAATTCCGTTCCTGCTAAAATTTCCCTAATGTTCCGATTTGCTTTTCATACAGGAGTTTGCCCTAACCTCGCCTAGATTCGCCAAATTAGTTACTTATGACGCCTTAGTTTTTCAGCTGGGCTTACCTGTTCGTTTCCGAGGCATTCCCATTTCTTGTTTCACTAAAATATGTAGATTGTAGTTTAATATTATTTCCCTTGGGGTTTGCCTCTAGTAGTTCTGTATCACTTGAGGTACGCTAGATTTTGGAGAAACTGTTTCACTTCACTGTATATTGCATTGTACAACTGCATTGGTAACTAGATGTATAGTTGATTTGAAATTTGAATTTACTCTGCTACAAAAGTATTATCAAAGAACCTCTAAGCTATGTATATCACTGAACTTATAGCTCGTAACTTGGAATTGTATTTGGAATGTATTTGTAAAATTATTTTGTAAATAATATTTTTCAAATCTAAGGATCACGGCGATTCATTTCAGAATCCGCAATCTAAGCCATGTCCATGCCTTTGGTAGGTTCCCAGCCTTTTTCATCTTCCCGGTTTGTTGTCCACTAGTTGGCCCCACTGATATTTACATACGTACATGTTTTTGTTGGAGATCTGCGTAATGCCAGCTACTGTTTTTCCGAGTGTGTAGTGATTTCTTATATTGTGTAGTTTGCTCTTACCTTCCCCTTTTAACTCTGTGCCTTGTTTTGTGTTACCATTGTAGTAGAGGTAACATTTGGTAGCAGAGGCAAGCGCTTGATTGCAGAGGAAGAAAAGTGAACCGTGATCATACCTAACCTAGAACCTCATAAGAGTTGTGGTTCGTATACCGTTTGAAATCTCGTTTCTACCTGTCAGGATGGCTCGTGCTGTTCCTAATCCTTTCCATTTGAGAAAGGAAGAACTGATTTACGAGTTAAAAATTCGCAAAATTAGTTCAACAGGCAATGTCAGAGATGATACTAACCTGTTGAAAAAGTCGCTTAACCTACCTATAACCATACCTGACTTAACTACAGACGAGTTGCACGAGTCTTTGACCGTGATTAAGTATAAGTTACCTGAATTTAACGCCATTCTTGTGTCATTTGGTGCTTCTAAGCCCTCCCATGGCCAATTAGCCTGGGTTAAAGGGCAGTTATTACATTATTTAGACAGAATTAAGGATTTGATGTCTCGCGAATTGCCGGAAGTTGAGCGGCAGAAATGTCAAACCTTAGTAGAACAGTTTTCCACACTTTTCAACAGAATCAGTGGTTTGCTTGAAGGCAATAAGTTAAATAACACCGTTTCTCAAATTCAAGTGTCGATCCCATCTGGAATGAGTGACAGTGTTAATTGTGGTGAGGCATCTGTTGCTGCTCAAGTGTGCGATCTGACACCTAGAGCTGGTGTTAGGCCTATTCAGGAGTCTGAGGTGACTAATGCTGCCCTGGGATCTTCTGTTTCATTGTCTGGAACTAGGACACCTGTAAGTCATTCTAATGATACATCGCTTTTGCATGTTGGTACCCTTACAAGTTGGTACCCTCTGTTCCTAATCAACCCGGTTCTGATTCAATGGTGCAAAACCACCCCCCTGTCTTAGCGCCACCAGTATCAAGTTGCATAACCTCTACACAACCGGTTAATGCCCAAATGGTCACTCAACTTAGTGAGAATCTTCCTCAAATGAGGTTGTCTGAGCCCGTAACGTTGCAGGCTAACGTTAGTCCTAACCTATCCTGTACTCCGTCCTTTTCACAAGGCCACCCGAATCAAAGGCACGAGGCCTCACTAAACCCTCTGGACTATTCTAAGCCTTCCCAAGCACCCCCTACACCTGTCTTTCCCCAGATTTTCTCCAATCCGCCTCACCCGTTGACCACTGTGTTTAAGGATATCTCTAAATTTTCAGCTAACTCCGTTGATGAAGTTATTTCCTTCCTTCGCTTTCTAGCTGAGTTCAAGGATCAGGCAATAGTGTATGATCTCAGTAACGACAACGTATTTCAAATTCTATACCCACATGTCTCTGGAGCTCTTTCTGAGCACATTGTCAGGGCCATTGCTGAAAGATAGTCAGTAGATCAATTTCATGCCCATGTTCTTGAATATTTCATTCCTGCTCGTGCCTTGTCAGCATTAGTGCAGAAGCACTATTTCAGAGTACAACATCTTAACAAGTCACTCTCTGAATATGTTCAAGACATTAAGCTCCAAGCTAAGATTTTCCAGCTCCACTATTCAGAGGCTCAGATGGTTGCCAACATAGTTGAAGGTCTCGCCCCACGGAAAGACTGTTCATAGACTATATTGGGCCCTTCCTGAGATCCCGGAATGGTCATCGTTTCATACTTGTGTGTGTTGACGCCTTTTCGCGTTTTACGTGGCTGTTCCCCACTCGGGTGGCTAACGCCAACACTACCATCTCATGCTTGAAACAGATATTCGCCTCGTTTGGACCCTGTCAATTCTTGGTAAGTGATAATGCAAGAGCCTTTACTTCTGCGCAGTTCCGGAATTTCTGTTTTGATCTATCCATTGTTCATGTAACCACTACCCCGTATTACCCGAAGCCCAATTATATGCTGAGAGAGTGAATCGTAACCTGCGATCTGCCCTCATCGCTTATCACTCCTCAGACCACTCCAAGTGGGATTCCTCACTGAATTGGTTGTCATTCGCATTTAACACTGCTGTCCATGAAAGCCACAAGCAAACCCTTGCTTCATTAACGTTGGCTTTTACCCCAAATTCTCCTCTATCTAACCTATGGTCAATTAATGATCTTCTGCCCAACGATGCCAGCCCAGAAAAGATCCGAGCTAATTGGCACCGTGCACGAAAGAACTTGAAGGTTTATTACGCTAAGGTGCAGCGTAATTACAACCACGGGCGAAGACCGCACGAGCTCTCTGTGGGTGACCAGGTGTTTATTAGAACACATCCCGTCAGTAGTGCTGCCGACCATGTTATTAGTAAGTTGGCCCCCAGATTTCGAGGTCCCTGCACCATCTTAAATTTCCTTACCCCGGTGACATTATTGGTGAGCGATCCTGAAAGGAAAAGGATCAGCAGGGTACATCTCTCCCAGATCAAGGTACCTTAAGTCTGGTAGGGAAGGGTAAATACCATTGTTGGTGACCTTGTAGATTTAGTTGTAAACTATTTATAAGGTTTTAGTTATAAGATAATAATAAGTTTTATTGTAAGTTAGTTGTAAGTAATTGTGTAAGTGAATACTTTAGGTATCCTCTAGTGTAATTGATTTAGTATTGTAAGTTAGGTACGGTTTAGTCTAGGGTCACTCCTTGGAAATTTTTCCCCTTACTGTCACGTTTAGGGCACCCTCCTGTAGTTTCTGTTCACCCCCACCATAATCTTGTCACGTGAATTGTAGATAGCAGTGCTTACCCCGGGGCTAGTGCCCTAATATCCCTGGTGTGCGAGGGAGAGTCCCTACTGCATACATATTAAGCCACCCATCGGGTGACTCTACGCGAGATCTTGAGCCCAGCAGCATACTTTTACCTCAAAGTATTTCCCTGTCTGCTGCGGTTTGTGTGTGTTACAGCGGCTGGAGTGACCAGCTTCTTCGGACA
The DNA here is from genome assembly GCF_040414725.1 of Anabrus simplex. NCBI lineage: Eukaryota > Metazoa > Arthropoda > Insecta > Orthoptera > Tettigoniidae > Anabrus > Anabrus simplex. Next base: position 903,715,749 of record NC_090266.1, on the reverse strand, counting down.
GCAACCTGAAGTGCCAAATTGGGAGGCACGGTGTGTGCCATGGGCGTTACCATCCGGCACTACTATCCAGCGGCGAACATCCTATTGGTGGCAGGTGGACTGGACGGTGTCTCACCCCTGCTTATTTGGTGCAAGAAACCACTGAACTGCATCTCACCTAGGTGTCGGGTTTGGACTCACATTGAATGGAGGCTGGCGGCAAACGGCCGTGTCGGCAGCCGCATCAACAGCAAGAACCTGTGGCCTAGCTGTGCTGTGACTGGTGTGGAAAAGTAGTGCAAAATTCTTAGTCCATGACTCGCCTAATAGGAGGCTTTGAACGCTGTTTAGCAACAACTGAGAAGTTTCGGTATTTCTAACATTTGTCAGAAAGTATGGTGTACATGATTTGGTGGACAGAGTACAAATTGTATAATCATCTGTGAAAGAAGGCATTTTGAAGTGCAATGTGACTATCCATGTGGATTTTGTGATATTTATTCAAGAGGTGGATCTATATTATTTTTGAAAATTATGTGACAGTTTGTGTTGTTTGTTATCAGAAAGTCTACTTCAAGAAATCGTGTGTGTTAGAGTGAGGTAACTTTACTATCTGTACTGTGTGAGAACGTTTTATCACTTGCTCCCCAGTGAGGTTATATTAATGGTCGAGCATGGCTCGACTTTCGGGGGGAGAAAGATGTCACAAGTGAACTATGTAGTGCAAGTGGAAAGTGCTTTTTTTTAAGACTTCATTTGTGAAGTACAATATGATGTTTTATTTATTATGACCTAACCTGTACTGTTATTTGTAAAGCATGATATAACGTAATGACCTAACCTGTACTGTGTAAGATTGGTGACATGTGCATTTGTAAAAAGTAGAATTCTGTTCTATATTTCCTGGAAGGATCCAGAAAGTTACATGAATTATGGAACAGGGTGTGTTGTTTTGTGGGTAATGTATTCTAGAAAATATTTCTGACAGTTCTGGAAATACGACATTCGTGATCAGGCGTATTCTAGAATGTTAGTCAAAGTTCGCAACCGAAAGTAAGGTTGTGATTGGTGAGTCTAGGTGGCGATAGGGAACTCGTGCATGCTGATTGGCTGCTCCAAGGCCAGAATTTCCTATATATAGTGAGTGAGGCAATGTTAAAAAAAATTCGGTATTCTGAATTCTATTCTCATTTTGTTTCCGTATTGAAGTTGACGTATGTCTCAAGTATTATTACAATATTATAAGTCCACCTGTTCAATACAATACAATATGATCCACTATTTCATATGGTCAAATATTTTTTATATACATAATACATAAAAGTCAAAGGTACATGTTTCACCCTCCTTACGGGCATCATCAGCCTATATCAATCTTAAAATAATACATATACTTATAAATTATAGGTTAAAATGTTGAAAAATGGTTTCGTAAAACATTATACAATAACATCTAAAACAACGATAATGCACCAAAGTATGTTAAAAGAGAGTGAAATTAACAGTTTTGAAGATTAAAACGTGATTAAACATGAAATTTTGAGAGTCTAAAACTAAAATGGATCCATATTTTTATAATATCATTAAGACTGTGAAGGCCTTGAGTATAAATACAATCATCAAAGGGGGATGTTTCTTCAATTCCCAAGTTGAAACCAAGGTGGTAAAATCACTTTCAGTTATTTAAAACGGAAGCAAGCAAGCAAGCTGTAACAACCTGACGTACTTAATACGCTCCGTACGAAAAATCCTGAACATTTCTTCCAACAAATGTTTCAAATGGAATTATATATCAACTTGACTATCTTTTAGATCCATTCGACTACCATAATTTCCGAACTCCGCTAGCTTTGACATACGTTTTATCACAAGCAACGCCTCTACAGAAGTTCCATTTTCTTCTCGACTTTCAGATCTCCCAATCATATACATTTTAAACTTGTTTATTACATTCACACTTCCGTTTTAAATAACTGAAAGTGATTTTACCACCTTGGATTCAACTTGGGAGTTGAAGAAACATCCCCCTTTGATGATTGTTTTTATACTCAAGGCTTTCACAGTCTTAATGATATTATAAAAATATGGATCCATTTTAGTTTTAGACTCTCAAAATCTCATGTTTAATCACGTTTTAATCTTCAAACTGTTAATTTCACTCTCTTTTAACATACTTTGGTGCATTATCGTTGTTTTAGATGTTATTGTATAATGTTTTACGAAACCATTTTTCAACATTTGAACCTATAATTTATAAGTATATGTATTATTTTAAGATTGATAGAGGCTGATGATGCCCGTAAGGAGGGTGAAACATGTACCTTTGACTTTTATGTATTATGTATATAAAAAATATTTGACCATATGAAATAGTGGATCATATTGTATTGAACAGGTGGACTTATAATATTGTAATAATACTTGAGACATTCTGAATTCTGTCGGTCTTGGTCTATCTGTCTGTGAGCAGCCTATCTGGTTGATGTCACCCGGTTCCCGGGATGGCACTCTCCTCGGGTAAGCACTCTTGAATTCCGTTCCTGCTAATATTTCCCTAATGTTCCGATTTGCTTTTCATACAGGAGTTTGCCCTAACCTCGCCTAGATTCGCCAAATTAGTTACTTATGACGCCTTAGTTTTTCAGCTGGGCTTACCTGTTCGTTTCCGAGGCATTCCCATTTCTTGTTTCACTAAAATATGTAGATTGTAGTTTAATATTATTTCCCTTGGGGTTTGCCTCTGGTAGTTCTGTATCACTTGAGGTACGCTAGATTTTGGAGAAACCGTTTCACTTCACTGTATATTGCATTGTACAACTGCATTGGTAACTAGATGTATAGTTGATTTGAAATTTGAATTTACACTGCTACGAAAGTATTATCAAAGAACCTCTAAGCTATGTATATCACTGAACTTATAGCTCGTAACTTGGAATTGTATTTGGAATGTATTTGTAAAATTATTTTGTAAATAATATTTTTCAAATCTAAGGATCACGGCGATTCATTTCAGAATCCGCAATCTAAGCCATGTCCATGCCTTTGGTAGGTTCCCAGCCTTTTTCATCTTCCCGGTTTGTTGTCCACTAGTTGGCCCCACTGATATTTACATACGTACATGTTTTTGTTGGAGATCCGCGTAATGCCAGCTACTGTTTTTCTGAGTGTGTTTATATTGTGTAGTTTGCTCTTACCTTCCCCTTTTAACTCTGTGCCTTGTTTTGTGTTACCACCGTAGTAGAGGTAACAGGCAGATAAACATGTTTTGAGGTTACGATGGAATCTTTCGATTAGAGACGGTTAAGGGTGGTGAGGGCTAAGACGGATATGCTTAATACCCCACGAAAAACACATGTTCTGAAAACTAGTACAGGTTAAGAAAGAGTAATTGTCTGACACTAATGTCTTGGGAGGCCCAAAAAAGGCAAAAATTTGATTGGATAACAATTTAGTGGTGACGGCAGAGTTAATTTTCCGGACAGGGAACAGCCAAACAAACTTAGAAAAACCATCAATGACTGATAGTATGCCGATATGTCCGTTCCAGGATCTTACTAGAGGTACGAAGAAATCAATAAATAGTTTCTCTCCAGGAGCATTAGCCACATCGGCAGAATGAAATCCGACTTGACTATTTTGAGCGGGCTTGCACTGTTGACAAACGTCACAGGTTCTGACATATGCACAGACATCTTTCTTTAGGCTCGGCCAATAGTAATTACGAGCGATTTTATGAAATGTTTTTAGCTGTCCAAGGTGCACTCCCAAATATGAGTCATGGTAGTAATTCAGAATCATGGTCCTCAAGGCACGGGGAATAAACACCTTCGAGGACTTGTTTCGAGGACACTTATGGCACAAGAGACCCCTTTTAATTTCGAAAGACTTGTAGCTATGGTCGTTCTTGGAAATCCCGTCCATTATCTTAACACACTCATCATCTTGCCTTTGGAATTCACCTATATTCGTAAAGCTCCAGGGGTAATTTTGAAGAACATTGACCAAAAGATTAGAACCAGAACTGCATTCAACATTATCGTTGGGATTTTCCACACTATCAAACATGCGCGACAGACACAGTCAGCCACGATGTTGTCCTTGCCTCTCACATGCACAACAGTAAATTTATAAGATGACAAGCGAAGTATCCAGCGGGCCGTTCTCCCGAACTTTTTTACGTTTGCGCTCATCCAAGATAAAGCCTGATTATCGGTGTGAATCCAGAAATGACGGTGTTCTAGGTAGGAGTGAAATTTTCAACACCGAAAATGACAGCCAAGCATTCTTTCTCATAAATAGAATAGCTTAATTCTGAATCATGTAGCATCTTGCTGAAGTATGCAATAGGGGCCAGACTATCATTCTCGAACCTCTGGTTCAAGACGGCAGAAACTACAATGTCACTAGCATCGCACTGAAGGACAAAGTCATTGTCGAAATCGGGACTGTGCAGGACCGGAGCCTGACAGAGGGCATCCTTGAGTTTGCTGAAAGCTTGTTCTTAAGCATCACCCCAACAGAAAAGAGTATTCTTTCTTTTCAACAGGTTCAAAGGGGCAGAAATGTCAGAAGTTTGGGATGAACCTACAATAGAACCCAACCATACCAAGAAATCTACGGATACCACGGACATTCATAGGTCTAGGAAACTCACAGATACATTTCACCCTACTTAGTTACAAGTAACTATTCTCATTTTGGTTCCGTATTGAAGTTGACGTATGTCTCAAATATTATTGCAATATTATAAGTCCACCTGTTCAATACAATACAATACAATATGATCCACTATTTCATATGGTCAAAATTTTTATACATAATACATAAAAGTCAATGGTACATGTTTCACCCTCCTTACGGGCATCATCAGCCTATATCAATCTTAAAAATAATACATATGGAGTCATTCTAATCTTATAAATTATAGGTTAAAATGTTGAAAAATGATTTCGTAAATCATTATACAATAACATCTAAAACAACGATAATGCACCAAAGTATGTTAAAAGAGAGTAAATTAACTGTTTTTGAAGATTAAAAAGTGGTTAAACATGAATTTTGAGAGTTTAAAACTAAAATGGATCCTTCTTTTTTTTTTTTTTTATAATATCATTAAGACTGATGGCCTTGAGTGTAAACACAATCATCAAAGGGGGATGTTTCTTCAATTCCCATAGTTTGAATCCAAGATGGTAAAATCACAGTCAGTTATTTAAAACGGAAGTGTGAACGTAATAAACATGTTAAAATGGATACGGTTGGTATGTCTGAAAGTAGAAAAGAAAATGGAACTTCTTGTAGAGGCGTTGCTAATGATAAAACGTATGTCAAAGCTAGCGGATGTCAGTAATTATGTTGGTAGTCGATTTGATTTAAGACAGTCAAGTTGATGTTATAATTCCGTTGAAACATTTGTTGGAAGAAATTATCAAGTTTTTTCGTACGGTGCGTATTAAGTACGTCGGGTTGTTTCAGCATTGCTAGCTAGCGTTGCTGAAACAACCCGATGTACTTGCGACGTACTTAATACGCGCCGTACGAAAAAACTTGATAATTTCTTCCAACAAATGTTTCAACGGAATTATAACATCAACTTGACTGTCTTAAATCAAATCGACTACCAACATAATTACTGACATCCGCTAGCTTTGACATACGTTTTATCATTAGCAACGCCTCTACAAGAAGTTCCATTTTCTTTTCTACTTTCAGACATACCAACCGTATCCATTTTAACATGTTTATTACGTTCACACTTCCGTTTTAAATAACTGACTGTGATTTTACCATCTTCGATTCAAACTATGGGAATTGAAGAAACATCCCCCTTTGTTGATTGTGTTTACACTCAAGGCCATCAGTCTTAATGATATTATATATAAAAAAAAGGATCCATTTTAGTTTTAAACTCTCAAAATTCATGTTTAACCACGTTTTAATCTTCAAAAACAGTTAATTTACTCTCTTTTAACATACTTTGGTGCATTATCGTTGTTTTAGATGTTATTGTATAATGTTTTACGAAATCATTTTTCAACATTTTAACCTATAATTTATAAGATTAGAATGACTCCATATGTATTATTTTTAAGATTGATATAGGCTGATGATACCCGTAAGGAGGGTGAAACATGTACCATTGACTTTTATGTACTATGTATAAAAATTTTGACCATATGAAATAGTGGATCATATTGTATTGTATTGAACAGGTGGACTTATAATATTGTAATAATATTTGAGACATACATTTCACCCTGTCGGGATTTACAGAGATGCCAGAATCGGAGATGATGTGTCCCAAGAACTTGATCCTTCTAGTACATAAGGATACTTTCTCCGGGTTGACCGTAAAACCATGCCTCTTTAGCCTTGTGAGAAATTCACGGAGATGGGCAATATGTTCTTCAAAGGTGTTGGAAAAGATCACGACATCATCGAGGTACGAAAACAGACAGGAGAACTTTAAGTCACTGAAGACCGTGTCGAGTATGCGGCTAAGAGCTTGACCGCCAATGGAGATCCCCATAGGCACCTTATTAAACTGATACAGGCTGAAAGGAGTTGCGAAAGCAGTAAATTCGCGACAACTAGGATCCAAGGGAATCTGAAAGTAAGGTGAATTGAAGTCGAAGACTGAATAAAACTTGGCTTTCCCGAAGGACTGCAAGGCGGACTCTATCGTAGGAAGAGGGAAACTGTCGAAGATTACCTTACGGTTCAGCACCCTGTAAACAATGACTACACGCACTTGACCGTCATTCTTGGGGATTAGAAAGGCAGGACTGCTGTAAGGAGACTTCGATGGGCTTATGACACCCTTATCCAGCAAATCATTGACGCACTTCCTCATGGCGGCTAGTTTAGGAGGAGAACAAGGAAAAGGAGGGAGTCTAACAGGCGTGTCATCTTTCAGTATGATACGATATGAAAACTTAGCATATCCAAGCTTTGCAGACAGTACATCAGGGAATTCTTCCAGGAGACTATTTAGCATGAAAGTTTGATTTTCAGACAGATCACTTAGGCCGATGAAAGATTTGTTGTCAGATAAGGAACATAGGGGCTTATTCTGAAGGGACTCTCAAAGGGGAAACTTTCGTTCGACCTAAAACGGAAAGCAAAGGACCGACTGATGAAATCAATCGACAGTCCAGTAGCTAATATGAAGTCAGTACCTAGGATGAGAGAATCGGCCAAATCTGGGACAATACTGAAGTTCCAGTCCCAAGAAAGGTTATGAATTTTCACGTGGGTTCGGATGCGTTTCACAGGAAATACGTGGCGACCGTCCGCAGACACATAATTTTCCGTAAAACCAGAATTACGAAGGTATTTTAATATCATACAATTGACAAAAGATTGATTGATGAAAGAACTACACGATCCGGTGTCTAAGAGAGCATACATAGCGCGTGAGCCGCAAAGAACCTTGGCCCAGGGTGAAGATGAAGGAAGTCCCCAAATTTTATGATTATGATAGTTATTCGGCACCAACGGTGGGCCATCGCGTTGGTGCGAAGCTAGTTTCCCTGGTTAGAATTGCATCGAGGGCATATGTTGCGATAGACCCCAGTCAAACCACATCAACTGCACTTTACAGAAGACTTTAATCTACAGTTACGAGAAATATGTTCATCTTTTCCACAATTCCAGCATTTTACAGGATTTGCAGCCTTACGGCGAGATACATCTTGGCTAAAGAGAGCATTGGTAATACGACCCGAAGAATGAGGCGATTCAAAACGATCAGTAGACCTGTTAGAATGTCGGACACTGGTTGGCAACCTAGCGAAAGAAACAGTTTTAGGCGAGGTGCGACAAGCCGTATCGGGAAAAGAGCAATCAGCAGGAGGAGGAGGGTGTTGATACATGTTGTTCAGTTGCAGTGTCGACTCAAATTCACGGCCAAGACTGATGATGTCGTCAACACAATTTACTTCCCACCTCTTTATAAACAATTTATATTGAGGAGCTAGGTTGCGGTAGAAGGTATCGAAAATTTCTGACTCATGAATTCTAATATCCAAGCGATTAAATAGGGTAAGAATACCAGTGGCATATTCATCGATGGGTTCATCCCGACCTTGAGTTCTCCTAAGTATCTCTTGCTTTAATACGAAGTCCATATCAGATAACCCGAACCTAACTTTAAGCTCCTTGACGAAATCAGACCAACATTGAATTTTGTATTTACATAATCTATATCATTTGCTGGCACTACCTTCCAACATACCGGGGATGACGGGTACAAATAGGTCTAAAGGCATCAAGGTGCATGCCGCTATATCCTCGACATTTTCAAAAAACTCAATAACAGAGAGTCCTTTCTCTTCCCCGGAAAATTTCAGGTTCCATTTACGGATGATATCAAGAGCAGGCCTAAAATAGGGGGACTTGTCGGTAATGGAATGAGGAATATGATCCATAACTCTCATGTGCGTGCCAGGGATACGTTCATGACCACTATCACCAACCCTGATATCCGCATCGCTACAATTTGTACTAGCACTAGGTGAAGCACCATTATTGGTTACATTATTACTTTTGTCTAGTGAATTACCCGGAGAGTCATCTGGTACAATCTCGCTATCCCTACAAGCATGCTTATCCATATCGTTGTCCATAGTTTACAGATACAATAGGCAAGACCAAATAAAGGAATAGTTCAAAAGATCTTGTAAATCAGGAATGAAAGGACAACAACACTGCACAACATACAATCAAATTAACATGTGTAGAAAACAATGTCGGTAGTGGAAGGACATGTATAGTGCTTAATAACATGTAGTCACATCATGACGTATTTTCAGGGGGTTTGACGAGTCCAGCTCTGCTTCACCAAAAATCACCGTTCTGGTGAAACATTTTGACCAAACCATGCTCTGCCTACCAATTGAACTGACACTAAAAACACGACGAAGACCCAGTACGGTGGATTTAGTCAAAACTAGCAAAAAAACTGCCAAGAACTGGACCCGGGCCTCTTACAGATAACAAAATATAAGAGACGCAAAGAAATAAAAATATAACAGTAATAAGGGCAAGAACATAAATTTATTATGGAGAGAAAATAAAAAAATAAAAAAATTTAAGGTTGCATAGGTAAAACAAGGGGGCCAAAAATCAAATAGGTAATATTAATAATATATGGCCCACAATCAAAATACACCAGACTCATTGATTATAGCACCTTCACACATGCTTACCTTCATAAAAGACGTGACGAAAAGTTTGGTTTAAGGACTTGACATCTATATTAATTAATTGAAGAATATGAATTCAGGTGGGTACAAAACATTTCTTTGTAGCACATCGGGTCTAAACAGTCATAAATTTAGGGAGTAACAGCACCTAATCATAACATTCTCCCTTTCAATTCCTCAGATAAGACATAAAACTCTCAACAATAAAAAATCACGCCCCCCCGAGAATACAATATCATTAAGTAAAAGAGCTTAAAATGGGAGAAGAGGGAAGGGTGCACAGAGCTCATAAAATACAAGCAGAGAGAAAAAGGGGAAGTTACCATGGTTTCACGTCAAACAACAAAAGAATGGAAACACAAACCGCAAAGAATAAAACATACTAAACTGGAAAATAGGTCAAGAAAGCCAATGACGGCAATGTGAAGTGAGCAATGAATAAATTAGGCACAAAAGGTATCATGAATCAAGCATCAGAACCACACACGCTCACACAGAGACCAAGGGGTTAGGTCACAGAAATAAAGGGACGTATAAGAACGTCAACGCACAGCACATTACAAAATAAACAACCGCTCTCGAGCTCAGACAATATGAATCAGAAAGGGGTCCATCTAAAGAGACGGAGTGTCTCCAACACCAAAACACACAGAAACTGGCAAATCGTGTATTTAGCTTGAATTCATACCAGGTCTATGAAGTGGACATGAATTATACAGAACACGCGATAAAATAATACAACATGAGCTCAAGCGGAATGTTAATGAAGCGACATGAGTAAAGGTCTCGGCCGCACACAGCAAGCAATCACACACACACACACACGAATCCATGTCACTTTCTGTTCTCAAAATAAATATAGTGGATCAGTGAAAGAAAATACCGAAAGAAGCGTGTAAAAGTAAAGTTAACACACACATAAATTAGAAACACATGTAATGAGGGAAACCTTTCTAACCCAACCATGGTGAGCACAAAACGAAGCAATAAAAAAAATAAGAGAAAAATAAAGAAAACTAAATACTTCAATTATATAAGCAATTCACATTCTCGAAAGGCAAGATGTGTACAGACATCTTGAATCCGTTAAAATATCTTTTATATGCCACGAAGGCGACTTGGAAATCCAATCCTTCCATCTTCTCAAGTCAAAAACTCCCCACACAACCAACCAGAAAGATAACCCAACAAGACGGGGCAGAAAAGAAATGCTTTGACCTATGCTAACGTATGAGATGCCATCTACCGGAATAAGGAAAGTTTACATAGTGGTAACAACACATGATGGGAAAGAGTAATAGTTCATAGATACAAGAGTTCGCTAGGAACGTGAAGACTTCAGAAAAGGCAAACGTACCATAAAATGATATGGTGCGGTTGTGGGTTGAGGCTCTGGTCATGGGGGTTCCATCGTTAGACATGTCGGGAAAGTGTTTGGAGGAAAGGGTACCAGGGTAGAGTGTTATCCAGGAATTAGGTTAAGGCAGATGTTGAGGAAAGTAGAAGAGAAGGAGGAGGGAAAGGAGAAGGTGGTAGTGTTTCACGTTGGTACTAACAACGTAAGACAAGAAGGTATAAGTACCAACATAGTTGGGGATGTGTCGTACCTGGTAAATGCAGCACGGGTGAAGTTTAATGAAGCGAAAATTGTTATCAGTGGAATACTGTGTAGGAGGGATACTGACTGGAAGGTGATTGGGGATTTAAATGACTACGGAGTGGGTATGTGGGAAACTGGGAGCGATATTTCTAGATCCTAATGGGTGGGTAGGAGATAGGGATCTGCGCTCAGATGGCCAGCACTTAAACCGCAGTGGTACATTTAAGTTAGGAAATTTGTTTAGAAGGGTAATAGCGAGGTACACTCAGGGAAACAGGGTGGCCTAGGGAGCGGTGTTAAGGAAATAGGGAACTGGAAATCAAGTAGGGATGACATAAAAATGTTAGTACGCAACTGTAGAAGCATTGTAAAGAAAGGAATAGAATGAAGTAATTTAATAGATATATACTTACCAGATATTGTAATAGGAGTTGAATCATGGCTGAGAAATGATATAATGGATGCAGAAATTTTCTCACGGAACTGGAGTGTGTATCGTAGAGATAGGATAGGAATGGTGGGAAGCAGAGTATTCATTCTGGTGAAAGAAGACTTTGTAAGCTACGAAAGAGTTAAAGATGCAAAACGTGAAATTTTAGGTGTAAAGCTCATTTCTAAAGATAATAGGCAACTTGATATCTGTATAGACTGGGAAAGGGTGGCACTGACACGGATTTAGAATTATTTGATAAGATAATCAGCTACGTGGGAAACGACATGGAAAGGAATGTGATTGTAGCGGGAGAAGTGAATTTACCAGGTGCCAATTGGGAAGGAAATGTGAACGACAGGAAGCATGACCAACAAATAGCAAATAAGTTAATATGGGAAGAACAGCTGATTCAGAAAGTGATGGAACCAACTAGAGGGAAAAATATCCTGGATGTGGTGCTGGTAAAACCAGATGAGCTCTATAGAGAAACCGAAGTAAGAGATGGTATTAGTGATCATGAAGCTGTTTTTGTCGTAGTTTAAAATAAATGCGATAGAAAGCAAGGTCTTAAAAGTAGGACTATTTGGCAGTACCATATGGCTGATAAAGCAGGCATGAAGCAGTTTCTAAAAAGTAACTATGACAGGTGGATAACGATAAAGAAAAATGTAAACAGACTCTGGGATGGGTTTAAAGCAATTGTTGAGGAATGTGAAAACAGGTTTGTACCTTTAAAGGTGGTAAGGAATGGTAAGGACCCACCTTATTGTAATAAAGAAAAAAAGAGATTAAGAAGGAGGTGCAGATTGGAAAGAAAGAGAGTTAGAAATGGCTGTGGAAGTAAGGAGAAATTAAAGGAATTTACTACGAAATTGAATCTAGCAAAGAAGGCAGCTAAGGATAACATGATGGCAAGCATAATTGGCAGCCATACAAATTTTAGTGAAAAATGGAAGAGTATGTACAGGTACTTTAAGGCAGAGACAGGTTCCAAGAAGGACATTCCAGGAATCATTAATGAACAAGGGGAGTGTGTATGCGAGGATCTTCAAAAGGCAGAAGTGTTCAGTCAGCAGTATCTAAAGATTGTTGGTTATAAGGGTAATGTCCAGATAGAGGAGGTGACTAATACTAAAGAAGTATTAAAATTAACTTACGACAACAATGATATTTGCAGTAAGATACAAAATTTGAAAACTAGAAAAACAGCTGGAATTGATAAGGTTTCGGGGGATGTACTAAAGACAATGGGTTGGGATGTAGAACCATATCTGAAGTACTTGTTTGATTATTGTTTGCATGAAGGAATTTTACCAAATGAATGGAGAATTGCTATAGTAGCCCCTTTATATAAAGGAAAGGGTGATAGACATAAAGCTGAAAATTACAGGCCGGTCAGTTTGACATGCATTGCATGTAAGCTTTGGGAAAGCATTCTTTCTGATTATAAAAGACATGTTTGTAAAATTAATAACTGGTTTGATAGAAGGCAGTTTGGGTTTAGGAAAGGTTATTCCACTGAAGCCCAACTTGTAGGATTCTAGCAAGATATACCAGATATCCTGGATTCAGGAGGTCAATTAGACTGTATCGCGATTGACCTGTCTAAGGCATTTGATAGGGTAGATCATGGGATACTACTGGCAAAAATGAGTGCAATTGGACTTAACAAAAGATTGAATGAATGGGTGGCTCTGTTTCTAGAAAAGAGAACTCAGAGAATTAGAGTAGGTGAAGCTTTATCTGTCCCTGTAATAATAACGAGGGGAATTCCTCAAGGCAGTATTATTGGACCTTTATATTTTCATACATATCAATGATAGGTGTAAAGAAGTGGAATCAGATATAAGGCTTTTTGCAGATGATGTTATTCTGTACAGAGTAATAAATAAGATACAAGATTGTGAGCAACTGCAAAATGACCTCGATAATGTTGCGAGATGGACAGTAGGCAATGGTATGATGATAAACGGGGATAAAAGTCAGGTTGTGCGTTTCACAAATAGGAAAAGTTCTCTCAGTTTTAATTACTGCATTGATGGGGTGAAAGTTCCCTTTGGGGATCATTGTAAATACCTAGGTACAGGGTGAGTTGGCCATGCAGTCAGGAGCGTGCAGCTGTGAGCTCGCATCCAGGAGATAGTGGGTACGAAACCCACTGTCGGCAGCCCTGAAGATAGTTTTCCGTGGTTTCCCATTTTCAAACCAGGTAACTGCAAAATGACCTCGATAATGTTGCGAGATTAATTAATTAAGGCCATGGCCGCTTCCTTCCCATTCCTAGGTCTTTCCTATCCCATCGTCACCATAAGACCTATCTGTATCGGTGCGACGTAAAGCAAATAGCAAAAAAAAAAAAATACCTAGCTATTAATATAAGGAAAGATCTTCATTGGGGTAATCAGATAAATAGGATTGTAAATAAAGGGTACAGATCTCTGCACATGATTATGAGGATATTTAGAGGTTGTAGTAAGGATGTAAAGGAGAGAGCATATTTGTCTCTGGTGAGACCCCAACTAGAGTATGGTTCCAGCGTATGGGACCCTCACTAGGATTACTCGATTCAGGAACTGGAAAAAAATCCAAAGAAAAGCAGCTCGATTTGTTCTGGGCGATTTCCGACAAAAGAGTAGCATTACAAAAATGTTGCAAAGTTTGGCCGGGGAAGACTTGGGAGAAAGGAGACGAGCTGCTCAACTAAATGGTATGTTCCGAGCTGTCAGTGGAGAGATGGCGTGGGAGGGCATCAGTAGACGAATAAGTTTGAGTGGTGTCTTTAAAAGTAGGAAAGATCACAATATGAAGATAAAGTTGGAATTCAAAAGGATGAATTGGGGCAAATAATCGTTCATAGGAAGGGGAATTAAGGATTGGAATAACTTACCAAGGGAGATGTTCAATAAATTTCCAATTTCTTTGTAATCATTTAAGAATAGGCTAGGAAAACAACAGATAGGGAATCTGCCACCTGGACAACTGCCCTAAATGCAGATCAGTAGTGATTGATCGATTGATTGATTTCTATTTGAGACTTCATCAGTCATAAAAACACGTGGTAGATTACAAAACTCATACGAAGAAGTTCGTAAATTGTACTATTGTACAACTATAACACGCAAGAAACAAGTCAGAGCGAGGCTCTATCCTAAGCCAGCTATAGGGAGTTTCACTTAATTTGATGACCTTGTTTTTTTTTTAAAGGAATGGTCATGAGATTTAAGCCATGAATATTGGTGGTCATGCAACGCTGATCTTTGCCATATGACAGGGTATCTCATAAGGCTTCAGATTTCTTCTACCAGAATAGCTCAATTTTGAAAGAAAATTCCATACGAGTTAAAGTTTTTAAATGTTCTGATATGGATTTAGTACCAATCCTATTTCCGAGGCCAGAATTTTAATCTCCCCAGTCAACACACTGATACTACCAGATTCTAACAAGGCTTGCAACATTTTCAAGTACAGTCGTTCATATTTAGCTTTGAAGAAAGATTGTTTGCAAGAAGTTTTAAACTACCTTATTAAATAATGTTTATATTTTGTCTTCAGTATTTTCTCAACAGTTCATAAAGGAACTTCCATTTTAAATTACAGACAGCAACAATGGAAATTGTATTCATACGAGACATTATGGCTGGCATATCTTATTTCAGGTTTTATTTCAATTTTAACATTGAAGATAACAAAAGTTTTTGCAAGAAGTAAGAAAACTTTTGTGTAAATAATGTGCATATATATTTGCCTATCTCAAATAGTCTTTAAAAAGGCATTGGGTCCTTCCATTTTTTTCAATTTCTGAACAATGTGTTTTGTAACCTACCACGTGATTTTATGGCTGATGAAGTCTCAAATAGAGAAGAAACATGCCCCAAAATATATTTAATATGTTTTTGTATTAAATAGTTTTCACTTGTAAAGTGATGTGTATTGAATGGGTAGACCAAAACCTAACACTGTTTCTTAGTTTTAACTGTATCAATACGGATCCATACGATGAAGTTCGTAAATTGTACTCACTGCTTATTGGTGGAGAAGCTCCTTTTGTCTTGAGGAAACTTGATGCTGACTAAGAACTGTTCTTAATGTCTACATGTGTTCACCTTCAATGTTGTCAAGAGGCTATGGGAAATACGATTTTCAAAACCTCTTTTGATGGTGACTCCAAAGAATTTGATATGATTTGATCCTGAAGAAATAAAGACATCAGATGCCTGAATGTTTATTACCCAGTCACTAATGACTTGTTATCACTGTTGCCATTTTTACCCTCTGTATGTCAAAATTTTTATAGGAATTTGCCTACATCTTCTAACTCTCATGATTACCCACAAGATGATGAAGATGAAACATGAGACATTTGACTAGTGTATAAAAGACATTGGCGTGAAGCTTTATAATCCGTCACTAATGATTTATTACCTCCTGTTTGTTGCCAACAATAACTTGGTATCATTGTTGCCATTTTCATCCTCTGTGTGTACTCATTTCTATAGAACTTGATATACATTTGCCAACCCTCGCCGTTACCAAGAAGAGACGAAGATGCAGATTGTGATGTTTGACTGATGTAATTGCCCTTTAACAGCACTGTTGCCACAGTTGTTAATAATTATTACATCATTGTAGTAGTTTGGACATCACAGTGAAATAATTCAATTTTGCACTTAGTAGAATTTGTTGTCCATTAACAATTAAGTGTGGAAGCCTAAGGCACTAGGACTCCAGGTATTAACTTGTCAGAGGTAAACAGCACTATGTCCACACATTTAAAAAAAAATTGTTTATAATATTATAACGTAATCAACCATACAAAATACGTTATTGTACTGTAATTTCAAAGTCAATAATCCAAAGAATTAAACAGACAAGTATTTCTTCAATAATGTACATTAACAACAATGCTGCACCCTTAGAAACATTTTTTTAAACTTCAAACGCCTTTTCTGTAAAGTTTCCATTTTGTGACACAGTGCCCTTTACCTCCGGCATACAGATATACAATTTTTTTTTCCTTCTCAAGATACCTGGTATTACTGAAACAGATTTATAGTCCTACAGAAAAAGAAAATACGCTTTCGCAAATGTAACACTAACTACTCTTTTATTCGGAGACACCAAGGTGCCGGTATTTTGTTTCGCAGGAGGTCTTTTACGTGCCAGCAAATCTACCGACATGAGGCTGACGTATTTGAGCACCTTCAAATACCACCAGACTGAGCCAGGATCGAACCTGCCAGGTTGGGGCCAGAAGGCCAGCGCCTCAACCGTCTGAGCCACTCAGACCGGTGCTAGTGATTTTTCATAATACGGCAGTGAAAATACATAAATCTCATGAATAATAATAAAAACCATGACTATACAGTGCCAACATGCAAGGTTACCATAACAGTAACTGTAAGACGACATATCGGCAAGTAGAGTCCCCAAACTTTATGGTTAGTTACACTGAATTGAACTCAACAGTGGGAAAAAATTTAAATCACTACCTTCAGTATTAACAGCGGAGAAAGAGTAAGGCTGTACCCTTAGTGTATGAGCTTACATGGCTGGGAGTATAGTCACTGCCAATCAAATCTTCTGTAGCTTTCCTCTCTTATTTACTTTTGTTATGGTTTTGTCACTGTACCCATAAGAGAGGAACATCATCCACTGAAACTTCCACTTCATTCATTTTATGGGTGAGAGAAAACCTCACCACCCGCCCGCTACCATTCCAACTCACCACGCGCCCGTTGCCAGGTTAAACTGTACGCAAGTTTCCAGCGCTGTTTTTAAGGCAATGGTGGCAAATCCAGGGTAAATTTTGTAGCACTGTAAATAATGTAAAGCTAACCCTACTTCTGCAAAATCCCCTTCAAACACTTTTCAGCAGAATAAAGTCAAAGCAGACAATACAACATTGTGTGAAGCAGTAAACAGCATGCAGAAAATCCAGAAAGACGCCTGCAGCTTAGTGAAGTTTCAGTCTAGAAAATTTGATGAACTACTACACCAAAACAGTGAACTTAAAAGGTCCATAAATCATCTAACCAGCAATGTGAACAACAGTCAGGCTGAAAATAATGCTCTCAAAGAACAAAATCATTTGAAGAAGCAAATCAATGATCTTGAGCAATATTCTACGAATTAAAATTTAGAAGCATACCAGTCTCGAACGACAAGAAGGTGTATGATATAGTAACTCATGTTGCAGGTGCAGTTGGAGTGGAAATTCACTCCCAGCTGTTACGAATAACAGCCGAAGGAACAAGACTCGTCTCATAATTGCGAAATTCTATTTGTGTAAAACAAAAAACATGATCATGGACAAAAAGAGAAAACATCGGAAACTTCTCTGTGCAGATGTTAAAGTCAGTGGGAACACAACAGTATACTTAAATGAACATCTAACAAAACAGAACCAAAATCTATATTGGCTAGCCAGAAATATGAAACACTCCATGAACTACAAATTCGCCTGGACCAAGAATGGGAAAATCTTCGTGAGGAAAAATGTGGACAGCCCCATACTGCAGCTAATCTACCAGCAGCTTCTATGAAGCAGGGAGGCTGAGGACATAAGTTAGAGTAACTATACTTGAGCCAAGTGATTCATAAATATACAGTACTTATATTGAAGTTCTGTGTCTAAGTGTGCACCAACCAATTACAAATAGTAAAACTAGACAATAGGCTATGGATAAGAAACCAGATCATGAGTTAGGCCTTACCTTTCAATATAATATCTACTACAGGCATTGTAAACAGCCCCCAAGACTTGAACAAATTAATCAACTGTACTGCAAGAGTGGCAATTATGCACTTGAATATAAATGGCATGACAACAAACTTTGAAAGTCTGCTAGTTATGTTAAATCAACTGGACTATAAACCAGACATCGTAATACTATCTGAAACCCTACTCATTAGGGATATACCCTTCTCTATTTTAGGATATAACAAGTACTTCATACCCTCACAAAATTCTACATGACAGCTTAATTCTACGCGGGTGGAAGCGTTTTATGTCTGCACACCAAACAAAAATATGGCAAATTAAAACACATCCAGAATTATCAGACACTAAGTATAAACATACATAATGTATGTTATATTAAATACTTAACTTGAATATTGGATGTACTCCATTGCAGAGGTCTGTAGGATATTATCAAATTTTTTTGCAACCGCATGTTAGTGCAAAAAAAAAAGGCATAAGAGTCATTCCACAAATAAGTTTTATGCCAATCAAAGCTCTTATATCAGATAGTGTTGGAGATGGCCTGTTTCCGATTCTACATATTCTGGGTGGAGGTGTTGCCTGTTGTTTCCATTTTATTTCAATGAATTACTCTTTCCTCGTACATTATGTCAAAATTTCAGGATCAAAAAATAGTGAAAAGTGCTCTGTAGGCTCGGTCGCCTTGTCAAAATATGAATGTAAAATTGGTCCTTGATTAATGTTATATATAAGAACGGTACTTGAAGGTTTTGGGTCCAAGTTACTCACATCATTGCTTTTGTCAGCTGTTTTGTTCTCCGGGCAATTGAGTCGCTCTTGCACTGAGAAGACTCACTACTTAAATTTCCGTGTTCAGACTCTTCAAATGAAGACCCACTTTCGTCTACGTCCGTATAGTTCAACATTGAGCAATATATTGCTCACTGACTCTCTTCTTACTATTTCGCCAAGTAGCTATATAAATCACAAAAAGCCGGTCTCCAAACATGCAACACACACTCGACTGAACACGATAGCCTCTCACAGCTTGTAAAAGCTAGCAGGGAGATAACTCAACTCTATTTGAGAATTCCCTCCCTCAGCCAGACCTGTAAGTGTCATTTACTGTCATATGTTGAGGTTTATTATTACTTTTTTTTTTTTTAATTTATTATTTTCATTACTACATGTGCCGGTGATGCAGGATCTCTGACGCTCTATTGCTCACTGACTCTCTTCTTACTAACCATGTCGCACAGTAGCTTCACCCTCTAAGAGTTAAAGATATACAGAAGGTTGCCCCAGTTAAGTTTGGATGATTTTGACATACCTTTTGTCCTAGGCGATTCCTTTTCTACAGACCCAGTTTTGCTCGATGTGATAGCCACAGGCACGGACTCTTGCCCTACATCTCTATCTTCGTCGAAATAGGAGTCCATGAAGTTCCTCTGGAAGTAGGTAGCATTGATCATCAAATTTTTCGGCACTCTGAGGATCCTGAGTTTACCCCGGGCACAATATCCTGCCAAAACCACGAACCCCTGGCAAACTTTGTTTTGTTTTCCTTGACTATGTTTGAGTGACAGTAAATTGCTTGACAGAGTCATCCAAATACAGCAAAGCTTCACCCAGGGTAACATCCGATTGCCATTTATCCCCTGTTTGGTAGTTTTCGTATAATTTTCTGGCATTAGTGAACCGTTCTTTAACATGCCTTGCTTTCAAAGCATGTCCACGTGTCTTATGCCACTTTACCAGGTTCAGAACTTCTTTAATTATGCGGTAGACTGTATCTTTAGTTATGCTTGTGTGGCTGGCAAGGTGTCTATGAGTTGGTGGATTTTCCTTCATGACAGCAGCCTTTACGATCTTAAAGATGTCAGGAGTCCTGGAGGGTCAAACTCCATTCTGCGGCAGTTTTTTCGAAGTTTTCGTTTCTGGCGGGACACCATTCTGATGTAATTTTATCACATTGCCTACAGAAGACGTACTAGTGTTGAGACCGTTCATTTTACACTGTTGTACAGTCCACGATTATAAGAAAATAGCATCAGAAAGGCCAACAATGTAGCCTTGCCATGTATCTGCAATTCGGCAGGCCATGAGGCAACAATGGTATAACTGTATGCGACACTTCTCTAAATCACACTGACCAGACAGAAAAAAAAAAAAAAAAGTGACATGCAGCTGCTACAGGGGCAACACGTGAGCTCAAGGTCACATCCTGTATTAACTGGGGCAACCCTCCATACACACATGTACGGCCTAACCCTCATGCAAAATATAGCAATATCTACAGTGAAAACTCTTAAAGCTGCAAATGGTAACTCAACTTAAAATATAATAAAGAAATGGACTTGATACTTGCTATGTACATCACCCACCATAAGTCCAAAGAAATTCATACAAGAATTGGGAAACACATTTCAGCAGCTACCTGCAGCTGCACATTATATAATAATAGGAGATATTGACATTGACATTTTAAACCCAGCTGGTCAGTATCAAAAAATTATAAATTAATACATAAACACCGTAAGTGCTAATCTGCAACCAGAATAACTAAACAAAACCTAGAACATGTATAGATCACATACGTGTTAAATCCCATAGAAATAACAATTTTGACTCGTATGTTCTACATATCAGTATCAGAGATCAGAATCCTATTTTTCTCATACACAGACACTCCCAGAAATATACCATAAATGGAAGAAAAAAACACCGAACAATGCCAGAATAAATTTGCAGCTTTAAATAAAGCCTTAGAAAAGGAAAACTGAGAATCTATCTTGACTGAACATGATAACCACAAAGCGGCCAATAGTTTCATATCTCTGAACACTCTACCAACAAAAAGACATGTAAAATCAAAATTCAGAAAGATAACACCATGGATCATAACTGGAATCGTAACTACCATTAGAATAAGGGACAAATTACACCAGATAATTGTAAAACAAAGGACAAGATCCTCAAACAATGACGAGATCACGAATACTATTAAGAAACATAAAACGTGCCAAAACTGGATAAACAGGCTCATTAAAGTAGCAAAAGAGAAATACTATTGTGCCTGTCCAGCATGGGTATCGAGTTCGACCTTCATAACACCTTTCTCTTGAGAAAAACCCTTTAAATAGCCCTGTGTAATTGGCGCAACATGTATGCACATCACTGCCTCCCTGCTTTCTTCATCCGGCTGCTCATCAGCAGAATTTGCCTTTGGCTCTTCAGTGGGTCAAATTAAATTGCAATAATAACTATTCTAATGAAATAAAAGCAGGACAGGAACTAAGATACAAATTTGTGTATGATAAATCAACATGTTACAGTTACACAAATTATATCTGGGTGAACCTTTCCGTGTCTTCACTGGGGGAAACTCCACAATCTTGGCAGTAAGAGCCTCTCAAATAACTCTTAAAATAATATCACACTGATCTGGTGAAATTATCCTCAGACTCGCAAATCACATCAAATAGGCCACGATGTATACTCTAATATTGGACTATCTGGAATATGTTCAATATTTCTCTATTTCACATTCATTACACCCCAGTTCAAGCCTCTCACGCAGCTGTGAATTAACCGGCCGGAATTTCATGAAAACCCTCACTAATCAACGATGGCAACACCCTGTCCACAGCCTTCTCTGGATCTCTGAAATCTCATGCATATCATTAATTGATCAGGCACATCCTACTATTTAGTTTGGCTAGCCCTTTCTAGGATCTTCTCCCAGTTCAATTACTAAAAGGCCCTTTCATCTTTAGCCTCTGGATGATCTTAGCTCTCAAACTACTATAACTCCAGACAAGACAAGAATAACATTATACAATATTGCAGTGAATCAAGCCTCTCTAACGCATATCCCTTGTATACCAAACTAAAACACAAGCAAAGCTATAAAAACTAAAATTACACATGCAACGGTCCTGAACCTATCTAAACTAACACACAGTTTGCACTAGGCAGATTAATGATTTATTTACATTTGAAATTCATGAACCTCGCCATTCTGACCCATGCATGTACCTGTTCAGACTTATCTCACTCAGGTGTTGTCGCTCGACTCCATCTTAAATATCAAAGGTTGATTTGATGCCCCATAGCATCCTGCTGGTCCTGAGATGTATCCTCTTGATTCGTCAGCTTACAATAGTCCATGGTAGTCTTGTTCACCTGGTCCTTCTAAATTACAGTTGGAAGGTCTCATTTCATATACTGAATCGGCGGTCCTCCATGCACCGGGTCCACTTTGACTTGTTGTCGCTGCAATCAGCCTGGATAGCGTGCTAGTTATCTGTGCTATTGTGTACTGGTACAGCTCAGCAGTAAATAACAGATTAAAACATGTTCATTACTTTCGCCTTTATCTACTTTTCCCTTTGCTCTTTATTTGTTTAGTGTCCTATAGCGCCCTTCGCTGTTTAGTCGCATGCCCTATTCTAGCATTCACCTTCAATTTTGACTTCAATTAAATACTCTTCTCTCCTAGTTAGTTCAGAGACTATACTGGATAATTGCCATTACTAGTACACTGTCATGGTTCAGTTCTACACTTGTATTGTTCTACTGACTCGTATTAAGTCGCATGCACAACCTTCCTCATCGAGCTCTGGATAAGAATAGCCTACGTGTCCCCTTGTCCTTCACCCTCCAACCATATACGTGAGATGACACGTCACTAGGGGAATCACTGACAGAACCACGCCAACTCTTCGTGTTGAATGGGCTTCGGTTCCCACGGTATGCTATGTAATGGCTAAATTTGAATATTGGACATAACTTAATAGATATAATCAACTCGAGACACTCGATAAATCCAACCACTAGCAGTTGGCACTTGGATGACTTGGTTAGCAGAGTTGGAGATTAATTTCGCGTTCTCCCTTCGCTGGTCTAGACGCCCCCGTCGTAGGTGGCCCCTAGGTCTGGCGCGCTTCCTATGTTCGCATCCCCGCGCTAGTTTTAATATATGAATGAGGTACCATGAATGACAATACAACGCAAATGTGGTATGGTACACTATTCTAATAAAATTATGTCAAGCTCCAAGAATTCTTAAATCCTATGCAGGAAGGGGAATAGATTTTTTTTCAATTCGCTTTACATGGCACCAACACACATAGGTCTTATGATGACGATGGGGTAGGAAAGGCCTAGGAGTGGTAAGGAAGCAGCCATGACCTTAATTAAGATACAGCCCCAGCGTTTGCTTGGTGTGAAAATGGGAAACCACAGAAAACCAACTTCAGGGCTGCCAAGAGCGGTGTTCGAACCCACTATCTTCTGGACACACAACTCACACCTGCATGCAAGGGAAATAGAAATTCAGCTAGAGACAGCATAAATCTTGCAGATTCACAAGAAACAGCCCAATCAACTACCACTGCAGACAAATTTGTGAATTATTTCAGTGACACACACACACACACACACACACACACACACACACACACACACACACACACACACACACACACACACACACACACACACACACACACACACACACACACACACACACACACACACACACACACACACACACACACACACACACACACACACACACACACACACACACACACACACACACACACACACACACACACACACACACACACACACACACACACACACACACACACACACACACACACACACACACACACACACACACACACACGACATTCATGCAATACCTCAACCACAATCCATTTTTTTCTTCCCATAACAGAAACAGAAATGACAAATCAGATACTTGCACTAGAAGATAACTCAGCTAATGGCTATGACAACATCTTTAGTAAAACACTTTACGGTAAGACAATTAGTTCACATATTCTGCAGCCTCTGAAATACATTTTTAATCTATCACTAATGAAAAGATAATTTCAAGATCCATTCAAAACTGCTATCATAATCCCAATCCATAAATCAGGCGATGAGAGAGAGTTAAACAATTATCATGCAATTTCTCTCACAACCCACCTTTCAAAATTACTAGAGAAATGCATTAAAACCAGATTACTTTACTACCTGAATAAATACAACATATTGTATCAAATCAGTTTGGTTTTAGACCAAAAATTAGCACTCAAGATGCAATATTCGCCTTAAATGATTATTTGCATAAAACCATTGATAGCTCCAAAAGGACTATTCCTATATTTTTGGACTTAACAGAGGCATTTGATACTATAGACCACAATATACTCCTCAGAAAACATAAAGAGGTAGGCATTCATGGAATTCCTCAAAATCATTAAAAGCTTTCTTTCTAACAGAATACAAAATGTACAAATCAAGGATACCCTAAGTAAAAGTGCTCAAGTAAAAAAATAAGAGTACTTCAAGGAACAGTGTTAGGACTAATTCTTTTCCTGTTATGTATCCATGATCTGTGTGAGCTAAACTGTAATGCAAACATGACCTCGGATGCTGATGACACAGAAGTCACAGTCACTGGTGAAACATGGGAGGACACCTTCAACAGAGCTCAAAAAACCCTATCCATAGTTCATAAATAGCTAAACAACCACCTTCTTACTCTAAATAAAAACAAAACAAAATTCCACTGCTTCTCACATAACAAAAAAATGCAACCCTCAGACAACCTAACACTAAGACTCCACGCACCAACTAGCAACAATACCGAAAGATGCAATTGCTAAACAGTGAAACCTCATTGGTGCGTTCTTCATTAACACGTTTTCCCGCTTAGCACATCGTAAATTTGAAGTCCCGATTCTCATCGTATTAAATCTATATAAAAATACCTGACTTATCACGTCACGAATTTTGACTATTACCGCTTAGTAAGATCACATTTTTCCTAGCCCTTAAAATGTTACTGTATTTGTCATTCCTTGTGAAAGAAACGCGATTTCCAACTCGGGTAAGAGCCGTCACCACAGTTGTGTGATTACGGGAAACGGCCTTCCTGAACTTCACAGGATATGTTGCACTTTTGGGGAGCAAGCCGTTAGCCTCACAAATGTTCAGTTTTGCTTGCTGGTAAGGAGCAAGATTGCTGAATAGCAGAGCGAGCCTGTTTGTGCTTGTATTTCGCATTCCATTCAGAAGGTACAAATTTATTTTGTGTAGCAAATATTTGTTGCATGATATGGTAGCCTATATGTGGATTAGGAACATAATCATATGAAATTGACTAGTGTGATGCATATTTGTATTGTGATAGCTTAGTTATGGATACGGTAATTGTTGTGAAATTCCTTAATAATGAAGTCAAAATTCAAATCTGTCAGAAAGTGCACCGGCATAAGCGCGCAGAGGTCGCGAATGTTGATACTCGCACCTTTCAGTTTCGACTCAAACACTCAAGTTGGTTGAAGTTTTATTTAAGCCAAAATGGCAGCCAAAGCCATTCCTAGCAGTTGAAAATGATTGAGTGTAACCTCTAATTCAATGTCTAAGAGTGTGACGAGAAAATAATGTTTAATAACCCACTGCTCCGAAATAAAAGGCTTCTACTAACATTTGTTTTAGAAAGAGTGTGATCTGCAATAATACTTCGATAATTTCGTTGGCCCAAGTGCACATGTTTTCGTATTTATTGTCTGTTGTTCTTTTACACCTTTCAGTGTACTTGTTATTTTATAATCACCAACGGGAAAGATTTCCACACTTTTTCTCTCATGTTTTTCACATGTTTTAATACTGTTGCGTGCCAGCGCCGTGATAGCTCCTTTTGGCACTTCCAGGAAGGGGCTAGCGACTCACATGACCTGGGATCTCTCAGCCGGCTTGTAAGGTGGGGCCAGCCTTTCCATGTATTGTTCTCGTCGGCCGGCTTACCTGTAAGTTTCTTGGAGATTCAACGGGAATGTTCCACCTCTAGTGACATCGTGAAAGTTCTGGCTCAAATCACGCGAGCTATAAAAAGGGAGGCTAGCCGTGGACAGTCAGTCAGTGTTGGACTCTGAGTCAACGTTGGACTCTGTGGTGAAGTCGGTGAGAGACTCAGTGCGTTAGGGTTCGGTGGCTGGGCTGAGGGCGACAGAGGTGTTGGTTGTTGCTATTGTCCCACCGAAGTTTGAACCAGGAGCTGTTGTTATGATGTCGGAGAGACCAGTGTATGCGTGGACTGGAGACAACAGAACGGAAGACTGCACTGTGTGTTCGTGTATTTCTGTTGACTGAGGCAGAGCGAAGAAAGCCACTATCACAAGTGTGAAGATAAATGGACCTGTGTTAATGTTCGCTGTTGTGAGTATTGTCCTGTTGTTGAATACTGTTGAGCTGTTTAGCTGTTCATTGCATGTGACTGTGTGAATTACTGGACTGTCTGTGGAATCGAACCAACAACAGTCATCACGTGTCGTGTAGCCAGTGGCACTGTGTTCAAATCCAGCGGTCTACGCACAGCAGCTGTAGGAGGTGAACAGACTTGAGGAAAGTGAAAGTATGGATTTATAGCCGTCCCCAGGTACATAATTCCAACCGGCCAGGACTCCCTGGTGCATGTGCAGAGGAGAGATTTGTAAATAGACAGTAATTAGAATGTGTGGCCATTCACAGCTGGTTAGAATTGTGTGTGTTTATATATGTGCGTGTGCATTTATTAGGTCATACTGATATAAATTAGAGTAATGAAACAGATGGAGTTTTATTCGTAACAATACTTTCCTCTGATCTTTAGAAATGGTAAATAGGCTTATAGTTTACACTGTACCCGCAGATACATGATGTAAAATGCCCTCATGTTGGAAAATATCGTATCTAGTGTTTCCATATCCCAGCTGTTTTTCCTTGTCCCTTGCAGAAACATCTTAACGAGATTTCACTGTAAATAATAAATGCCGAAACACATTACTTGGACAAAGAGATCTAAGTGGTCTAGGCCCAAGGATATACAATGCATTATCTGCGGACGTGATCAGTGGCAACCAAAATACCCTGAAGAAGAGGCTATTCACATGGCTCCTTAACAACTATTACAGAGAAAATCAACTAGCTCACTATTTCTCTCTACTAAAAAACCAACCTTGTCCTTAACCCATGCCTCTCACTTCCAGCTTCCTGCTTATTATACCATACGCAAGAAAAGAGATCATAAAATCATTGCAATATCACCAAAGTGCTGAAGGAGTATATGCTATTCAGCAGGTGCCATGCTGTAAATAATCTACCTAGTGTACACACACAAGTTCAACTAATGTGGGATTCACACTGTATCTCTTACTACCTCTGTATGCATATATCTGATATTGACTGTGAATAAAAATGTTTAAAATTTAATGTAAAAAAATGTACACCTCTTAACTTGCTGCTAGTACCATGTCCACAGGGTATGTATGATCTGGCCGTGTCTTCGATAGTGGTCATGTTGAGTGCTAATGCACTGGGACAAGAAACTAGCAACTCTTCTACATGTGTACATACCATTAACAGGTAATAAGTTTGGACACTTATTTATATATATATATCAACTACCCATTTTTTCTGATATAACAATACCACTTGCTCATTTCACAGTGATATTGGTTTTATATATGCAAATAAACTAGATGAAGACTATACTATACTATACTATACTATTGAATGAGCATTGTTGGATGCGCTTGAGAACGGTTGGCTGTTGAGAGAGCTCTTGCATTATTGTAGTGATAAAGTAGTGAAAACCTATTCAAATAGCTTAATTTTGTGTATATCTGATTCATTTAGTGCTGTTTATATAGTGGTGTTTAGTGCTTGTTGGTAGAAATTGGGAGTAGTAATAATTATTTAAATTTTGTAACAAGTAATTCAGTTGGTCTTAAGTAAATTACGTTTTCTAGGTTAAGTAGGCTAGCTAGGTGCACCTTGTTTCGAATTTAGGTTTAGGCAATACTTCAATACTTTAGGTAACAATATTAACTTTAAAAATATTTGTAAATATCTGTAGGTTCGTTGGTTGTACTTACAAAGGCAGATTATCGTAAGGAATAGTACCGTAACTTCTGCAGCAACTTCTCCGGTATTTCGTATAGATATCCGTTCAAACTATCGCGAAGGATATAATTTACTACATTAAAAAACACGATACGCCTGTAAACTTCCATTTAAAAAGGTTAAAGAGATTACACGGTAATAGTTAACAGTCGTATTGTTATTGATTATTGTCGCTCCTCATATTCAAATATTGCATTGTTGGCTACAGTCGTGAACAAAGGGTGTAGTGTAGTCAAGTAAATATAAATAAAAATCAGCTGACTTTGTATTCCATTCATTTGTACTTCTGAGTAGGTAGTTAGTATCCGTAATTTATATTTCGCTCCCTCGATCTTTCAGTATTTGTGAGCGGTTAGCTAATAATAATGAAGTTCATATATCCCAGTAATTGCAGTTCAAGTCCCTGGAGTAGTAGTAGTAGTAGTAGTAGTAGTAGTTTTGATAGAAATATTTGAGAAATTATTGTAGACAACCTCGTATTTTTCAGTAGGCCTAATTAAGGACACTTTTTTTTTTTTCTCCGTCCCGTGGAGTAATATAATAGTAATCCACCAGCTGTAATAATCACATAACCTCATTTCAGTGGAATTGTAGTGAAGATAAGGTATAATATATTAGATAGTATCTTGCCAGTTATATTCGTGTTTTTCTTCGTGTACGGCAATCCTTTTGATACTTAAGCATTTAACCAAACGCAGTGTAGTGTAGTGTAGTGTAGATACATTGTAGTATAGATACAGTACATTTAGAAAGTGTCGTATCTTGCCTGCTATATTCGTGTGTTATCTTTCGTGTATATCTATTAGACCGTAATACACTGACTGACAGAGCAAATGCAACACCAAGAAGGAGTGGTTCAAAAGGGATGAAAGTTGGGGGAAAAACAGAGACGGCACGGACGAATAATTGATGTTTATTTCAAACCGATATGCAGGTTACACAATGCGCACGGCATCGACTCAGTAGGATGTAGGACCACCGCGAGCGGCGATGCACGCAGAAACACGTCGAGGTACAGAGTCAATAAGAGTGCGGATGGTGTCCTGAGGGATGGTTCTCCATTCTCTGTCAACCATTTGCCACAGTTGGTCGTCCGTACGAGGCTGGGGCAGAGTTTGCAAACGGCGTCCAATGAGATCCCACACGTGTTCGATTGGTGAGAGTTCCGGAGAGTACGCTGGCCACGGAAGCATCTGTAAACATCGTAGAGCCTGTTGGGAGATGCGAGCAGTGTGTGGGCGGGCATTATCCTGCTGAAACAGAGCATTGGGCAGCCCCTGAAGGTACGGGAGTGCCACCGGCCGCAGCACATGCTGCACGTAGCGGTGGGCATTTAACGTGCCTTGAATACGCACTAGAGGTGACGTGGAATCATACGCAATAGCGCCCCAAACCATGATGCCGCGTTGTCTAGCGGTAGGGCGCTCCACAGTTACTGCCGGATTTGACCTTTCTCCACGCCGACACCACACTCGTCTGCGGTGACTATCACTGACAGAACAGAAGCGTGACTCATCGGAGAACACGACGTTCCGCCATTCCCTCATCCAAGTCGTTCTAGCCCGGCACCATGCCAGGCGTGCACGTCTATGCTGTGGAGTCAATGGTAGTCTTCTGAGCGGACG
Organism: Anabrus simplex; assembly: GCF_040414725.1. Taxonomy (NCBI): domain Eukaryota; kingdom Metazoa; phylum Arthropoda; class Insecta; order Orthoptera; family Tettigoniidae; genus Anabrus; species Anabrus simplex. The sequence goes on along the minus strand of NC_090266.1, from coordinate 903,686,240 downwards.
CCGGGAGTGCAGGCCTCCTTCAACCAATCCACGGGAAATTGTTCTGGTCGATATTGGAACAGCCAGGGTGTCTTGCACATGCTGAAGAATGGCGGTTGACGTGGCGTGCGGGGCTGCCACCGCTTGGCGGCGGATGCGCCGATCCTCGCGTGCTGACGTCACTCGGGCTGCGCCTGGACCCCTCGCACGTGCCACATGTCCCTGCGCCAACCATCTTCGCCACAGGCGCTGCACCGTGGACACATCTCTATGGATATCGGCTGCGATTTGACGAAGCGACCAACCTGCCCTTCTCAGCCCGATCACCATACCCCTCGTAAAGTCGTCTGTCTGCTGGAAATGCCTCCGTTGACGGCGGCCTGGCATTCTTAGCTATACACGTGTCCTGTGGCACACGACAACACGTTCTACAATGACTGTTGGCTGAGAAATCACGGTACGAAGTGGGCCATTCGCCAACGCCGTGTCCCATTTATCGTTCGCTACGTGCCCAGCACAGCGGCGCATTTCACATCATGAGCATACCTCAGTGACGTCAGTCTACCCTGCAATTGGCATAAAGTTCTGACCACTCCTTCTTGGTGTTGCATTTGCTCTGTCAGTCAGTGTACTAATAATAATTTGTCTAAGCATTTAGCTTCGTTGGTAATCTTTGAGTACAGTAGTTCTTGCAAATTTCATTTCTGTTGTGCTTAGTAGTGACATACGGTACGGTACCGGTATCGTAATTAGGATACGTCTGAAAGTAGTTTAAAAATTACTGTAGTGTACTGTACAGTAGTATACGAGTAATATCCTATTAGAATTTAGTGTGCTTATTTTATTATTGTAAAATATTTGTGTAGTACTGGTGTAGAAGAGGTATCCGTAGAAGAAGAACTCTTAATAAAATATTGTTGAAATTAGGATAGGCTTAATTGCAGTTTGGAATTGTGTAGTTCTTGTGTATTACTTTCGATATTCAGTAATTAACAGCAGCTTTTATCCTGTTAGGGGTTGTAGGATTAAAAAAATAGAGCACGACTAAGTAGTATCGTAGTGTAGTCGTATATTAATTACCTTATTGTTGTGTACTATCCCAGACAATATATCCCTCCGTTCATTTATTTATTTTTTGCAAATAAGTTATTTTATTTTTTAATTTAAAATTTTCCCCCCGTAAAGAATGGCTAAGGAGCGCGAGTGTACTTATTGTGGGTGTGGTGAGGCATTGAGGGGTATGAGGGAGGAGTTGGAAAGTTTGAGGGAGATAATTAGGATTCTCACAGAAGACAGGAAGGAAGATAGGACTCCCTCAAACAATGTACAGGTTACAGTAGGTGTACAAGAGGGAGGGGAAGGAAAGGGAGGAGTTGTAGAAGACAGGTGGTCTAATGTTCTAAGGGGAAGGAGATTGCAGGCCAAGGGCTCTATTCAGGATCAGAATTCAGGACAGGTGTCTGTGCGAAATTGGTACGAGTCACTCCAGGTAGAACAACAGAGGGAAGATGAGGGACAGGGAACTGTTGCTGAGATGCATGGAAGTAGGAGGAAGGGAAAAGGTAGGAAAGGGAAATGTAGAGTAGAGGATAGGAAAAGACAGGTGGAACAGGGTCATGGGAAGGAGAAAAGGGAGGAGGAAGTAGCTTCTTCAGCTATCAGGAAAGATAGGGCTGACCAGGAGGGGAGGGGATCAAATGAGGTGGGTAGGGTTGAGGCTCTGGTCATGGGGGATTCCATCGTTAGACACGTGGGGAAAGAGTGTGGAGGAAAGGGAACCAGGGTAGAATGTTATCCAGGAATTAGATTGAGGCAGATGTTGAGGAAAGTAGAAGAGAGGGAGGAGGGGAAGGAGAAGGTGGTAGTGTTTCACGTTGGTACCAACAATGTAAGGCAAGCTGACATAAGTACCAACATAGTTGGAGATGTGTGGGATATGGTAAATGCAGCACGGGTGAAGTTTAAGAAAGCGGAGATTGTTATTAGTGGAATACTGTGTAGGGGGGATACTGACTGGAGGGTGATTGGGGATTTAAATGAGACTATGGAGTGGGTATGTGGGAAACTGGGAGTGAAATTTCTAGATCCTAATGGGTGGGTAGGAGATAGGGATCTGCGCTCGGATGGCCTTCATTTAAACCGCAGTGGTACGTATAAGTTAGGAAATTTGTTTGGAAGGGTAATAGGGAGGTACATTCAGGGAAACGGGATGGCCTAGGGAGCGGTGATACGGGAACAGGGAACTGGAAATCAAGTAGGGATGACATAAAATTGTTAGTGTTGAACTGTAGAAGTATTGTAAAGAAAGGAATAGAATTAAGTAATTTAATAGATATATATTTACCAGATATTGTAATAGGAGTTGAATCATGGCTGAGAAATGATATAATGGATGCAGAAATTTTCTCACGGCACTGGAGTGTGTATCGTAGAGATAGGATAGAAAAGGTGGGAGGGGGAGTTTTCATTCTGGTGAAAGAAGAATTTGTATGCTACGAAAAAGTTAAAGATGAGACACATGAAATTCTAGGTGTAAGGCTCATTTCTAAAGATAATATGCAACTTGATATATTTGGAGTGTACAGATCGGGAAAGGGTAGCACTGATGCGGATTCGGAATTATTTGATAGGATAGTCAGCTATGTGGGAAATGACATGGAAAGAAATGTGATTGTAGCGGGAGATCTGAATTTGCCAGATGTCAATTGGGAAGGAAATGCGAACGACAGGAAGCATGACCAACAAATGGCAAATAAGTTAATATGGGAAGGACAGCTGATTCAGAAAGTGATGGAACCAACCAGAGGGAAAAATATTTTGGATGTGGTGCTGATAAAACCAGATGATCTCTATAGGGAAACTGAAGTAATAGATGGTATTAGTGATCATGAAGCTGTTTTTGTGGTAGTTAAAAATAAATGTGATAGAAAGGAAGGTCTTAAAAGTAGGACTGTTAGGCAGTACCATATGGCTGATAAAGCAGGTATGAGGCAGTTTCTAAAAAGTAACTATAATCGGTGGAAAACGGTAAATAAAAATGTAAACAGACTCTGGGATGGGTTTAAAGAAATTGTTGAGGAATGCGAAAACAGGTTTGTACCTTTAAGGGTAGTAAGGAATGGTAAAGACCCACCTTATTATAATAGAGAAATAAAGAGACTAAGAAGGAGGTGCAGACTGGAAAGAAATAGAGTTAGAAATGGCTGTGGAAGTAAGGAGAGATTGAAGGAACTTACTAGAAAATTGAATCTAACAAAGAAGGCAGCTAAGGATAACATGATGGCAAGCATAATTGGCAGTCATACAAATTTTAGTGAAAAATGGAAGGGTATGTATAGGTATTTTAAGGCAGAAACAGGTTCCAAGGAGGACATTCCAGGAATAATTAATGAACAAGGGGAGTGTGTATGTGAGGATCTTCAAAAGGCAGAAGTATTCAGTCAGCAGGATGTAAAGATTGTTGGTTACAAGGATAATGTCGAGATAGAGGAAGAGACTAAGGCCAAAGAAGTAATAAAATTTACATATGATAACAATGACATTTACAATAAGATACAAAAGTTGAAAACTAGAAAAGCGGCTGGAATTGATCAGATTTCTGGGGATATACTAAAGACAATGGGTTGGGATATAGTACCATATCTGAAGTACTTATTTGATTATTGTTTGACCGAAGGAGCTATACCAGATGAATGGAGAGTTGCTATAGTAGCTCCTGTGTATAAAGGAAAGGGTGATAGACATAAAGCTGAAAATTACAGGCCAGTAAGTTTGACATGCATTGTATGTAAGCTTTGGGAAGGCATTCTTTCTGATTATATTAGAAATGTTTGTGAAATTAATAACTGGTTCGATAGAAGGCAATTCGGTTTTAGGAAAGGTTATTCCACTGAAGCTCAGCTTGTAGGATTCCAGCAAGATATAGCAGATATCTTGGATTCTGGAGGTCAAATGGACTGTATTGCGATTGACATGTCTAAAGCATTTGATAGGGTGGATCATGGGAGACTACTGGCAAAAATGAGCGCAATTGGACTAGACAAAAGAGTGACTGAATGGGTTGCTATATTTCTAGAAAATAGATCTCAGAGAGTGAGAGTAGGTGAAGCTTTGTCTGACCCTGTAATAGTTGAGAGGGGAGTTCCTCAGGGCAGTGTTATCGGACCTTTATGTTTTCTTATATATATAAATGATATGAGTAAAGGAGTGGAATCGGAGGTAAGGCTTTTTGCGGATGATGTTATTCTCTATAGAGTGATAAATAAGTTACAAGATTGTCAGCAACTGCAACGTGACCTCGAAAATATTGTGAGATGGACAGCAGGCAATGGTATGTTGATAAACGGGGCAAAAAGTCAGGTTGTGAGTTTCACAAATAGGAAAAGTCCTCTCAGTTTTAATTACTGCGTTGATGGGGTGAAAGTTCCTTTTGGGGATCATTGTAAGTATCTAGGTGTTAATATAAGGAAAGATCTTCACTGGGGTAATCACATAAATGGGATTGTAAATAAAGGGTACAGATCTCTGCACATGGTTATGAGGGTGTTTAGGGCTTGTAGTAAGGATGTAAAGGAGAGTGCATATAAGTCTCTGGTAAGACCCCAACTAGAGTATGGTTCCAGTGTATGGGACCCTCACCAGGATTACCTGATTCAAGAACTGGAAAAAATCCAAAGAAAAGCAGCTCGATTTGTTCTGGGTGATTTCCGACAAAAGGGTAGCGTTGCAATGTTTGGGTTGGGAAAAATTGAGAGAAAGAAGAAGAGCTGCTCGACTAAGTGGTATGTTCCGAGCTGTCAGCGGAGAGATGGCGTGGAATGACATTAGTAGACAAATAGGTTTGAATGGCGTCTATAAAAGTAGGAAAGATCACAATATGAAGATAAAGTTGGAATTCAAGAGGACAAACTGGGGCAAATATTCATTTATAGGAAGGGGAGTTAGGGATTGGAATAACTTACCAAGGGAGATGTTCAATAAATTTCCAATTTCTGTGAAATCATTTCGGAAAAGGCTAGGAAAACAACAGATAGGGAATCTGCCACCTGGGCGACTGCCCTAAATGCAGATCAGTATTGATTGATTGATTGATTGACTATACTACACTACTCATTACAGATTTTTTTTTTCTCCTGACATACAGGATGACTGGTACACATAGAAGCAATTGATACACAGAAATATGGTAATCCAACAAAAGAAAAAAAGAATTGGGACAAACAAAGTTTTAAACATCAAGTACAAAGATCGATTATGAATGTGATAAAGAATCCCTTTTGCTAATGACTGATTTCTAATTTGGAAACTATACAGTTATATTCACTCCCATTAGTATTCACAGTGAGTATTATCCACCACTTTATACTTTCTCTGCATTCATGTATAATTATTACCTGGTAAATGTTTATTGCCAATTTCTCCATTCCCAAAGTATCCCAGGAGAGGAGTGTGAGGAAAGTAACTCCTGAAAGATGCTGATTCAACATTTTCTTCATTATACCAGATCGATCCTCGACCCAAGCATGAAAACATAAACCCAAGGCTGCTTTTTGTTGGCAATGCACATGCTTTCAGCTGCAAGAAGAAAGAAAACATATCCCTTCAATGTTTCACTCAATTACAAGAAATAATATTAATAGTTTGCAGAGAAATTACTCAAAATTAAAAACACACACAAAATTTCTTCCTTACACGGACTCTCCATTAAGCGCAAACATGCCTTGAACAGAAAATTGACTTGGGCGTAAAATGTAATGCAAACCACCCTGAATTAAGCAGATACTGTCAAACGTAGAAATGAAAGCCAAATTACGAGGGCTGTAAATAAAGTAGTGGCAACGTAGTCCAGACACTCGCAGGAGATTGGGGGTGTGAAAAATGGGATATGGAAGCGGGCAGGTGGTGCTGATGTCGATGTGTAGTGTGCCTTCGATAGGCATATAGTTGGGAGTGTTGTTACTGTGTGGCGATGAAATGAACAGTGTCAATTTCACCGCTCTAAAGCAAATTTTCAAAAGGTGATCAGCATTCATGGATTAAAATATGGGTTGCCCATGGCAAAAATGCATCAGAATGTTATCAAGAATTATATGAAGCCTGTGGCAAGAATGTATTACCTTATAGGATGGCTGCATGATGGATCAAGGGATTTTGTGCGGTTCGGAATGAGGCTGCAGATTTGCACCGCACAGGTCGGCTGTCCATGCCTCAAGATCAGATTGACATCATGACTGATCTCGTTTCTGTAGACCATCAATGAAATGTCTTAACATGAAAAAAATCACATCCCATTGGGTTCCACATCAACTGACCAACATACAGAAATGGCACCAGCATGCACCTGGACAAATACCGCCACAAACGAGATGCATTTCTATAGCGTATTGTCGCCACTGATGAGATGTGGGCATGAGCCTACAAGCCTGAATAAAAATATCAATTGATTGAATGGAGTCACCCAGGTTCATCACCACGTCCACAGAAATTTTGACAGGAACCCAGTCGGGTGAGCTTATGCTAATTGTGGCAGAAGATTATGAGGATTTTATTCTTACAAATGCTGCACCTGAGGGACAAACCATCAACAGTGACTACTATTGCTGATTCCGGAGTGACATCTGTGCCAGGCAATGCGGTGCAAACATACACGTTTATAGCGAGAAAATCGTCCTATCATGTTGCATGACAAAGCACGTTGTCATGTCGCAAACAATGTCAAGCTCTTATTGTAACAGTAGCATTGGGAGGTCCTGGAACACCCCTGTACTCATCAGACACGAGTCCTTGTGGCGCCAACCTGTTACCGAAGCTGAAGGGGCCACTCCGAGGCCACCGATTTCCTGACATGGCATCTGTACTCCACGCAGAAGGGCGCTCCATCACTGTCATCAAGAGTGAAAGTCTTGCCAACGGTCCCCAACGGCTTCCCAAAATTTGGCAAAAGGTAACAGACTTTGCAAGTGACTACGCTGAAGGAATGTAATGCTACTGTACTTGTTAGTTTATTAAATATTGCATTCTATTGATAACGCCACTACTTTATTTACAGCCTTCATATACCCTTGAACAGAAAATCCTCCTAGTGGATTGTACAGCAAAATTTTAACCATCCCATACATTCTAAATGGTCTGTGATGCAAGAGAAAGTACAATACATTTCTCAGTCCCTTTATTCTGGGTATTTCCTTCAACCAAATGCACTGCCTGAACAATCTACTTTCAATATGGTACTCTACAAATAGTTGTCAGTCATCTTTCGAATTCAGCACCTATAGTCCAGTAGTTCTCACATTATGAAAAGAAGAAGGAGAAGAGAAGAGAAACATGATGACACATGTTTGAAGAAGTGACTGAGTACAGATAGAAGAAATGTCAAGACGCTGTCAGAAGTGTAAAGGAGTTAAAGGAATTTGTTCAATGACAGAATGATTCAGATATGTTTGGTGTAATGCCTGAGGATAAAGTTTTAGTCAAAAGTCAGGCTATCAACATTAAGACCACTGCAATTCAGAAAACTCTACTTGACTGCTGGAGAATGTAAAGTACAGTACTGGTACCAGTAATAAAAGTTATTGTAATATGTGGTGGAACGGAGAACTGCATCTATGGGAAATAAAATTTTAAAGTTTTGTATTTAACGTGCCTGAAGGATTTCATTTTTGTTGGTAATATTTTGTATTTTGAGAAATGAAGAAATAAGAAGATATATTGAACAGTATGAACATTGCAAGATGCAAAAGTATTTTGAAGTGATTTTTTTGTATGTAAATTTAAATTAATGTCAGCAAGCATGAAAAAAAAAAAATATTTGGGACGTTTTAACTTGGAAGAATTATTTGAAAATCATTTTTGCAATTCTGTATGTCAAAATTGCAATCTGACGTAAAATTTTGTAAGGTGCTTTATTTTGAAGCATCCTATACCACACGCGCGGTCACCGATGTTGAAACAGGTGATGTAATTCCTCTCACATCAGTAAGCTAGGAAATGACCACATATGGTCAAGCAATTGTATTGGCAAACGAGAGTCTAGTGGAAATTGTTTCTTACTGGTTAGCTGTGATTGGCCCATTTCCGGTCTTCTGCCGGCTTTGGGAATATGATGCATGTGCTCGGCGTCTTTTCCATCTGACCGTCCGCTTTCCGTGGTAAATGTTATTTTCATGTTATTCTCAATGTTTTCTGATTTTGTTTGATTTAATTTAATTCCTTTTGTATTTCGGTATTTCCTTGCTTAATGTCATTTTCAAAGCTTTATATTTAACGTGTCCGAGTTTCCCCTAGGTTCCCGTTGCCGTAATTTCAGTTCTTTCACTTACTTTCATTTTAAACTATACATTGTAATGTAGCATCACCTTTCTATGTTAAATCAAGTTTTTCTCTAAGTCACTGAAGTATGTCTTGATTCCGTGTCGTGGAACTGTATTTTGTTAAAGTTTTTTAAGCACCCTTCAATTGTGAAGTAAGGATCAGCTGCTATGTCATGACCTTGTTTCTTGTAATATTGATTTTGATTATGTTAATATGATGAGTTTCTAGGTGATGATCATAAATCTCTTCTCCCCCATAACGTCATACCTTCCCATGGACCTCATTGAGTTCCTGCACCTTCCACAATCCTCCTTAGTTGTCATTTTTAGGTCTGTAAGTGTTCCCTTGTATATGATTTAATTTTGCGTATTGAAAGTTATCCGTCACGTTTCCATACTCTAATGTGAATTCACCGCCACTGCATCATTTTACTATTTCTTTATTAATATTTTATGTCAATATTTATTATTTTTTATTATTATTATTATTATTATTATATTTATCATTATTATTGTGTACGCGTTGTCTCGAACCAACGTTACAGTTACCAATTTAATGCATTCTGACAATGTCTGAAGTGTGTACTTCTAAAAGAAGAAAAGTAGTAGCAGCAGCATGCCGAGTGAGTTGCCTATGGGATTTGTGTCACGTAGCTGTCAGTCTGTATTCAACAGATAGAGGGTTCAATCCTCACTGTCAGCAGTCCTGAGGATGGTTTTCCATGGTTACCCATTTTCACACTAGGCAAATGCAGCAGCTGTACATTAATTAAGGCCATGGTCATTTTATTCCCAGCCCTTTCTAACCCCATCATCACCGTAAGGCCTGTCTGTGTCAGTGCAGAGTAAGAAAGAATAGTATTACCTGACATGAACTCCTGATATACAGGATGACATGTGTAAGAAATTGATACACAAGTAAATATGGTAATACAAGAGAGAAAGAAAGAAAGGAAGTTTCAAATATCAAGTACACAGATCAATCATGAATCTGACTCAAAAACTACCTAAACAGGCCAATGGCAAGAAACAGCTCATAATCCTTCTTGCATCCTTCCTTATAGACAAGTGAAACTACTGCCATTTCAGGTGTCTGTCTTCGTAGTGTAATGGTTACCAATATTAGCAGCCATCCTCTGAGGCCTAGGTTCAATTACCAGAGCAGCCGGAAATTCAAGAATGGCAAAAGGGCTGGTATGTGGTTAAAATGGTACATGTAACTCACTTTCATTGGGGGTGTACCTGAAAAGAGCTACACCACTTCAGCACGAGGACACTAGGCTTGCTTTACCATTTCATGCCCAAATTTTATGACAATACACTTTAAGAGATCGGGCCAGCTAGGAAGACAGCCGGTGAGGGGAAGTGTGCGAGGGAGAAAGCAGAACCGTGGGAGCAAGAATGCTGACTTCCTCTCCTCTCTCACTGTTGTGACGATGTACAGTTGACCCGAAATATTTATAATAACTGACATGTAACACACTACAGATTTTCAGTTAGTAGAATTCCCTTCCAGCTGTAAATTACAGACATACCTAGCCGAAATAAATTTATTTAGAAATGTTAGAGATAATGAAGGGCACCCATACCCGGGGGCACGGTGGGGCCACGGCCCCACTCCAGCTCTCTGGGAAAGGCAAAAATCTAGTGTAGTCACGTGTTTTCCTTTCAAGAAAATGATTTTAAAGGCAGTATTACGTAAAAGCAGCAGTACCGTCTACCACCAACAGGCAGCAGATACCGTGGGTTACTCTACCGCAGAATACAAATTTCCATTTATCTTCCAAAATATTAAAATTACTACGTACCCCCAGGTCTGGGCCCCCCTCTAGAAACTGTCATATGGGCGCCCACGGAGATAATAGATAGATTTATCTCACTGTGGACCGTGGATGGCGTAAGACGTTCAAGCTTGCTCCTATGCTGCGGGCCGTGGACGGCATAAGACTTTTAATGTTCCGCGCGAAGGAATGCTGTTTATATTCGTCATCTATGCATTCTTATACCTTAGTGAGCATTACTGGTTGTAGCAGGAAGTTGGTTGACCTTTTTGAGATAATCCTCAGTGGGCTCATGTTTATCTTAGCTGTTTTAGTGGGAATATCTCAGCACTTCCTCGCGCGTCAAGACGATACTTGAGATTCCAATGCAGTGCGGGTCATTCTTACCGCGTGTAGTATAATGGCTTATAAAACAAAGTTTCTTATGGAAGATTAATTATTAGATATTTCACAATGATTATTCTGGTGATGAACTTATTCCTGAAATAGACTCAGATAGTGAAAGTGAGTGACAAGGAAATTCCGATTCCCGAATCCGATAGGCCTATAGAGAAAAGTGAAGAGCCTGATACATATCATCCTAGTTACTGTCCACCCGTTCCACCATTTGCAGAGAATTCAGGTATAAACGTTCAAATAGAAAATAAGCAGGATATTTTGAGTTACGTGAGTATTTTCATGAATGACGAATTTTATCACTGTGTGTGTGAGCAGACCAATCTATACGCGAGTCAAGTGATAAGAGTGATGCCCCGGCCTTTCACAAAGAATCCGATCATGCAATCGTGGAAACCGATTAGTAGAAAATCCTGATATAAAAATGTACTGGACCAAAGACCCTGTTCTTCATACTCCGATATTTTCTAATACAATGTTCCGAATACGCTTCCTTCATATTCTGTCATTTCTTCACTTCAGTGACAGTAATCATTATGCCGAAAGTACAGATAGGCTGTATAAAATTAGACGTATTTTGAAACCTGTGACACCAGATATTACACCCTAAATATTTACTACAGGTAAACACAAAGTATCATTTTTCTAACATTTATAGTTCAGGAGTAATTTCAAATTGTATTAAGTGATGGACGTCAAGAGGGCCGGGCATGAAAATGGCCGGTCCAGGCATTCATGTGTCCCGCTCAGAAGCAGGTACTGAGCGTGTTAAGGAGTGAGAACAGAATTTAACCTCTTATTATAGTAACTGTCAAAATGTTTTTTGTGTATCAATTTGCATAGCCTATGTTTTAAATTATACGTAGATGTAGAATTAACTTTACGACGCTGTAGATGTACTGTGTAGAATATGGTTTGGCATAACAGCAGGCTTCATAACCTGAGCCATGTCATGTACAATAATAATAATAATAATAATAATAATAATAATAATCCCGTGTGGGGATTTACCGGTTACCTCCATCGGGCGCGTCCCATTGGAATTGGGGAAGCTCGCTGGCTCTGCCGCCAGCAGAGTCAGAGGGTAGTAGGGAAATAAAATACCACCGTGAAAAAAAAACTGGTCCTTTGCCAGGGTTACGGCGAAGACTGGTAAATGACCAGAAGCCAGAAAACATCTTGAGGCAACCTCTAGGGCTAACAACCCTAGTTGTAAAAGGATGGATACCCGTCCAAAGCAAAGTCAAGTCAAAAAGCATGATGGCACAACATTTCAAGAAACATACCCCAGGGGGTAAATCTTCGGATAAATCCTTCGTCGTGAATGCCACGGCGCACGAGTCTCATTCGGATTCTGGGGGAGACTCGACATCATGCAAGAGACGAGTCGGGGCGTCTCGGTGTACCCCGAAGAGTCAAAAACTCAGGCCAAAATCTAAAACCTTTCTAGCAACTTTCAACATAAATTCACTTACACAAACTGGCAAGCTGAAAACCCTCACCAAAGCTCTTCACGAAAATCAGATATCCATAATGGCCCTACAGGAAACAAGGTACCCAGATGAAGAGATTTTTTAATCCGAAGGCTACCGATTTTTCAAGAGCAAAGCGCAAAGAGGAATCCTCAATGGAGCTGTGATGCTTGGAACCGCGTTTGCTGTTAGAACCAAGATCCTTAAATCGGTTGCAAATTTCGAACCTGTCAATGACAGATTGTCTATACTCACAATTAAATGCGCGAACAAAACCTACACCCTAGTTAACGCACATGCTCCTACAAACGATAAGAACAAGTCTGATCCAGACGAAGTTGATAATTTCTGGGACCTACTGGATGAAAAATTATACAAAATCCCCAAACACCATGTCAACCTTCTTTTGGGTGACTTCAATGCCCAACTAGGTCGTGAACAGAAGTACAAGAAAGTTATAGGAAATTACCCTGCTCACAAAAGAACCAATCCCAACGGCAGAAGACTGGTGTCCATTTGCGAAAATCACAACCTGCAGGTCATGTCGACCAACTTTCGCCATCTATCCAGAAAGCAAATGACTTGGCGTTCTCCCGTCCAAGCTCTCGGAGAGTTCCAAAATGATCATGTTGCAATCTCCAGGAGAAACAGCCCTGAGATTATGAATGTGAAGGTAAAGAAAGGCATCAATGTGGCCTCAGATCATTATATGTCTCTTATCAAATTCAAACCAATTCCCGCAAACACAAGGAAGACAACCAAACAGATCACACGCTTCGACAATGATAAACTTCGGCAAAGGGTCGAGGAGTTCCAGGAAAAGGCTAGACCAAATGACTGTGACTTTAACAACGCCAAAAGTCTCCTTGTTGAGGCTGCCAAAGACGTTGCAGAAATCAAGAGAAGCAAAAAGCATGCCTGGTGGAATGGTACCTGCGAATCAGTCCTCCAAGAAAGACTCAATGCATGGAAACAGTACTACTCTACGAAATCAGAAAATGATTGGGAAACCTACAAAACCAACGTGCCCAAGCAGCTACGGTGTTCAGAACTGAGAAACGTAAATACGAAAAATCTCTCATTGAAAAGATAGAACAAAACTTTAGGAAGAATGAAAGCAGAGAGTACTACAGAGCCTTCAAACGCAAACTCACTGGCTATAAATCACCATCTCTATGCTTTGAGCGAAAGGACGGCACACTGGCGACGTCAAATGAAGAAAATTGCAGCATTCTGGCAGATTACTTCAAGAATTTACTCAATTGCTCTAAACTGCAAAGCGCCATTGAGACCAAGGAACCCTTACTCAGGTACCCAGATTCCAGACCACCCGACAGAGATGAAATCAAGCGCCACATTGCCCGTCTCAAAAATAACAAAGCGCCGGGTGAAGACTCAGTAGTAGCAGAACTATGGAAATGTGCCCTAGGGGTATCACTTGATATCTTGCAAAAGCAAATAGAAGAAATTTGGAACAAGGAGACCCTACCCGAAGATTGGAAAATAGCTTTGATCCATCCATTATACAAAAAAGGCAGCATGAAGAACATCAGTAACTACAGAGGAATATCTTTGCTACCCGTGACTTACAAAATTCTATCACTTGCCATCCTGGAGCATTTGGAAGCACAAGTCGAACATCAAATAGGTGAATACCAAGGAGGGTTCAGAAAAGGTCGCTCAACAGCTGAACAGATCCAAAATCTCAAAACGATCATCAGATATTGTACACTAAGGTCCAAGCAGTATGTGTCTGTCTTTGTGGACTTTAAGAAAGCGTACGACTCCATTGACCGGGAAGTCCTGCTAAACATCTTAAATGAATTTGGAGTTGATTTGAAACTGCTGGCATTAATTAGAGCCACACTGACCGATACAAAATCCAAGGTGAAGTTTCACGGATGTCTCCCACATTCCTTTGACATCAAAACAGGCACCCGACAAGGTGATGGGCTATCCCCGATACTCTTCAACTGTGTTCTTGAAAAGATCATCAGAACCTGGCGGGTGAGATTACAGGAAACCAACTCCAGTCCATTGAGAATAGGAACCAAATCCAAGGGGATCGCAACAGACTGCTTAGCATTTGCCGATGATACTGCTATTCTCTTAAACGACATAGAAACCGCTAGAGCTCAAGTTGAAATTTTAAAGGAAATTGCCGAACAAACTGGTTTGCAGATATCGTTTGAGAAAACAGAAGTAATGACTAACATCAAAGAGGCTCCACCAAAACTCCATACAAAATACGGGAACATCACCCGAGTAGACAAATTCAAATACCTGGGTGAGATCATCATGAAAAATGGACTGGACAAAGAAGCACTTCAGGAGCGAGTACGCAAACTGGAAATAGCCTACCAAACATCCCGCACAATCTAAAACAAAAAATGCCTTTCCCAAAACACCAAGATACGTCACTAAGAAACAGTTCTGAAGCCAGTAGTTCTATATGCAGCTGAAACCCTGTCTCTAAATGCCAACAAAGGACTCCTTGAAGAACTGGAGAAAAGAAAACGCAAAATTGTGAGAGGAATCTTGGGATCAAAGTACAAAAATGGAATCCATCAAAAGAGATCCACCAAGGAAGTCTACAGCAAAATAGAGAAAATTACCGACACAATCAGAAATTACCGACACAATCCACCCACATGCCCATAAAAGAGCTGCATACTATAGTATGATTCATAGAGCATACAACATTCCACTTTCAAAAGAAAATCTAAATAAAGAACTAAACACAATCCATGAAATAGCAAAACAAAATGGATACAAAAGAGAAATGATAAACCGGATCATCAATAAAGTCAAAAATAAACCTAAAACCAAGTTAACCAGAATCACTAAAAATAAAAAAGAATATGCACTGTTTACTTATAACAATAACCATATACATCCCATAACAAACATCTTCAAAAAACAAGGCCTAAAAATAGCATACAAAACAGCACGCAACAACACCAACATACTATACAATTCCAAATTAGTTAATAACACAAACAAATACAATCATTCAGGAGTCTATCGCCTAAAATGTAACGACTGCCAAGCCAGCTATATAGGACTTACCGGTAGAAGTTTTTTAATACGATATAATGAACATGTAAACGCCGTCAAACACAGACATTTTTCAGCTATGGGTCAGCATATTGACGATCAAAAACATAATTTCACAGACATTAAGAACGACATGCAAATCCTTAACATGAACCCAAAAAGTCCCTTACTCAGTATAATAGAAGAATTTTATATAAATTTAGACAAATATGTGAATCCAAACTCCAACCTAAATGAAAGTATAGACAGAAACAACATTCTTTTTCATGCAGTAATTCCCTTATTAAAAGATTTCTATATCAAAAGAATAAACAAGCAAAAATCGATATGTTCAAATCAACCGCCTCAAAACCCTCTCCCCTCCAACCCCACTCCTATTACTAACACTCCACCTATCCCCCCAAACCTCCCCTCTACCGCCGCTAACTACAATCTCAGAGCTACGCGCACCAGATCCCAACAGGCAGCTACTAAGAACGCACGGCTCCAGCACTTTACGTAAGTAAACGACATACGTTTCACTATCACACTTTCTATCCACAACATTATTACACTTTTATTTCTATTTCCAGACACTCCACCTTGGTTTCTCATAACATACCAGCTTCCAGAACGCACCAAGACGCATAACTTTCATCATATTTGACTAATGCCACCAATCTTAAACATCGCGTCTACGGAAGAAAACATGCTCCATTAACATTTTTAACAACTTTAACATCTGTAGCTGCCAATAGATCTTCAGATAAACAACAGCATTACCTAATTTGCAGTGGATCATTATAATACTAATTACCTATACATCTTATATTTTTATGGATCCACTTTGTTGGAACGATATATATACAAATCCATTTATTCCAAATCAGTGTATATGCTGTACTGCACACTAACAGCACCAGTGTAATGAGTTTTTATACTAGACATGTGTGGCATACATACCACTGTTTTTGATTATATGCCCATTTTAACAATATTTTAATGTCCACATTAGCATATATTTTTATTCAATTTTAACCTCACACTAAGTTTCAATCAGTATGTAATGACTTTACAAAATGAATTTAGCTTCTAGTATGTACAAAAGCAAGATATTGCACTGATACTTAAATCAAAAATGTTCAAGCCTGTGTTCTATTATATCATTGTGACTAATCAACAGCCAATTCTGTAAATATTTGAACTTGTCACTGTAGAGTTACACAAACATATCTGTGTTCCATACTATACAACTTAAAATTGGATAGTAGTAGCAGTAAGGTAATATGTGTCTCTATGAACAATGCACACTAGTCATGTACTAGACACACCAAACATTAATGATCAGCCTAAACTAGTCTAATTTTTACTATGTGATGTTTTTATGAACAATTTACAATTGTCAACTGAGGATGACCCCATAGGGGTCGAAACTAGTCTTGAATATTTGTAATGTAAAATAAACTCGTATTGATAAGGTGGAGAATTGTATATATATTGTTTTTATGTAAAACAATCAGAAAAAGACGGGCACGATTTTACGGTCATCTGAAAAGAATGGACGGAAGAAAGTTAACTAAAGAAATCTTTCACTTTTTTGATTCAAACCCCAAAACCACAATTTCCTGGTTTAGAAATACCAAAGAAGACCTGCAAATGCTACATATCTCAGCTGAAGACGCCCTTAACAGAGATCTCTTCCGCAAGAAAATATTGAGGAACGGGCTAAACCGAGACAAGCAACCGAACAGAAGACACGGTGCCCCTTGGACAGAGGAGCGTAAGCAGGCCCACTCACAAAGAATGAGGGAAATTTGGGCTCTAAAGAAGGCCAAGTTCAGTGTCAAATGCAACATGACTTAACGTGGTCCTTGATGGCCCCAGCGAATTATATATAATAATAATAATAATAATAATAATAATAATAATAATAATAATAATAATAATAATAATAATAATAATAATAATAATAATAATCAGAAGTAGAAGAAGAACTTGAACTTTTACTATACAACAAGAAAGCAGGGTTAGACTATATGATCGTATGTCCCTAGCTCCTTAATGCCAAGATTTTCTTGCTCTCTTGTAAAATAAGAAATGTGACTTAACGATATGATATTGAACCCAACTGTTCATGTCATTGGCATATGAATAAAATGCAATGAGAAAATGATATATGGGAAAGAACAGTTCATATTGAAGC
The DNA here is from genome assembly GCF_040414725.1 of Anabrus simplex. Taxonomy (NCBI): domain Eukaryota; kingdom Metazoa; phylum Arthropoda; class Insecta; order Orthoptera; family Tettigoniidae; genus Anabrus; species Anabrus simplex. Next base: position 903,669,064 of record NC_090266.1, on the reverse strand, counting down.
ACGACGTATGCGCGAATCCGGCTGGATGAATCATGTCCTCATAGTTACACATGCAAAGGATTGGCGCATGTTGCATCATAGAGGGTACTGGAATTTTCCGTTTGGTAGAGAGAGAAACTTGGGAACAAGATGAGACAGAGCTAAAGAGATCTACTGGTGAAAATTTTGAACCGACGAATCACAAGGCAGTGCGCAAGTGAGTAACTGGTATGGTAGCCCACATGCATACATACATACATACATTATACACTGTTATGCCTTTCAGCGTTCAGTCTGCAAGCCTCCGTGAATTTACAAAACGTCATCACAATTCTCTATCTGCAACTAGTGCTGTGCCCTCATTTACTTCTATACCTCTTATCTTTAAATCGTTAGAAACTGAGTCTGACCATCGTCGTCTTGGTCTCCCTCTAGTTCTCTTACCCTTCATAACAGAGTCCATTATTCTCCTAGGTAACCTATCCTCCTCCATTTGCCTCACATGACCCCACCACCGAAGCTGGTTTATGCGTACAGCTTCATCCATCGAGTTCATTCCTAACTTAGCCTTTATCTCCTAATTCCAAGTACACTCCTGCCATTGTTCTCACCTGTTTGTACCAGCAATCATTCTCGCCACTTTCATGTCTGTTACTTCTAGCTTATGAATAAGATATCCCGAGTCCACCCAGCTTTCTCTCCCATAAAACAATATTCGTCTGAAAACAGACCGATGTAAAGATAATTTCATCTGGGAGCTTACTTCCTTCTTACAGAACACTGTTGATTGCAACTGCGAGCTCATTGCATTAGCTTTACGACACCTTGATTCAATCTCACTATATTACCATCCTGGGAGAATACACAACCTAAATACCTAAAATTATCTACCTGTTCCAGCTTTGTATCACCGATCTGACATTCAATTCTGTTGAATTTCTTACCTATTGACATCAATTTAGTCGGTACAGATGTTGATTCCCATAGGGAACCTGAAAACCTGGAAAATGTATAATGTCCAATAACAGACCCAATTATATTGGTATTATCAATTTACTCTTCAAAAGGCTAATTTTCATAGGTATGGTAGCAGTAGCACCAAAATGATAACACTGCAAAGGAAGGTTGGAATCCAGAAGAAATGATTATAAAATGTGAATAAGACTCTTATAATCATGTATGAATTCAATTAAAATATCCTGGCAGCTTGTGAAGTTAAATATGCAATAACCAGAGACAGGAAGTATGGTGCTATCAAGAAGGGAATCCCTGATGAGTGTACTAGAGATACACGGGCTGCATGACGCCACGCGCTAATCCTGAGCTCACTCTGAACACTGAAATTGAATGGGTCGGGCGTGTTTCTACGATTGTCACTTAGAAAATGTGGAGTTAACATTTGGCATTTTCTGTAGACAGAAACAATAACTGTAACATTGGAGAAAATGAACTTAATGAAATAAGGCTGATTTTCACAAATTAATATGAATAGCTGTGTGAAGTACCAATCCATCCAAGCAGTGTGGAATTTCATAAGTAATGGAGTCGTGAGTCAAATCAGAACTTGAAATTAATATTACTAATAGATTCCGGTAAAGAATATGCTACAGACCAAACTGTTACATGGACGGAATCGTGAGAGGGATTATTTAATTGCATTTCTTTAAGTTGTGTGATAATTGATACTGTATGTTTCTATGCTCAGTGTATTTCGTCTTGTGAGGTACGCAATCTACCAACTGTGCAGTGAATTGAGTTGTGTCGGGACAATGTACGTCAGAAGAAGAACCATGGAAGAGAGCTCTAAGGACCGTTGTATTTTGAATGTCATGATGGCTGAAATGGAGCATTGCTGAATCATGGACCGATGGGGACAAGGATGAGTACATCTGATTTTATTTAATCTTTAAAACAACGCTTCTAGCTGATAAAATGAATTTGTACAAAATCAGTTCTTGCATGTAATATTTACATTTATTTGAATTAATTATGTAGCAAAGGTCAGCAAGATTAGTTTTTCTCTTTTTTTTTCTAGTTGCTTTACGTCGCACCGACACAGATAGGTCTTATGGCGACAATGGGACAGGAAAGGGCTAGGAGTGGGAAGGAAGCGGCCGTGGCCTTAATTAAGGTACAGCCCCAGCATTTACCTGGTGTGAAAATGGGAAACCACGGAAAACCATCTTCAGGGCTGCCGACAGTGGGATTCGAACCTACTATCTCCTGAATACTGGATACTGGCCGCACTTAAGCGACTGCAGCTATCGAGCTCGGTAGCTAGATTAGTATAAGTCATTTTGTGGTACAAAGGCCTTGGGGGGTGTTCATTTTTGTGTATATAATTTTTGTGTGAAAGTGTCAATTTTATCTTCGGAATATATTTTTGAGCGTGTTTGAAATAATCTTCTTCCAATAATATATCAGCGGGTGTTAATGTAATGGGGATAAAGATTAGATGACATTATGTACATTTTTAAAGTAGTTTGTGGGAGCATGTTAGTTGTATGGCACATTGCATGAGTATTTTTCTTCCTCGAGAAAGACCCACCAGTGAATTTTACAGTTTATATTTAAAGTGATTTGACTTTGGTCGAGATGACGATCTGTGCTGTGAGGTAGTTCATGTTTTTCGACGTTTCTTTACTGTGCTGATTTATAGATTGGTTGAGATATGATGTACTTTAAACATCAGAACGACAGCAAGGGAAGGAAATAATTGTGAGATTTGGGATGAGATGTTATGAAACTTATAACAGGAGGCAAGAAATTGTGTATTCTGTATTAAGGTATTTTTTGAGGAATATTATGTTAATCCTAGTGAGATATTGAACCAGTCGATGTTGTTAGAGCCTGAGAGAGGCCAGATTAGAAGGAATTTAAAGAAGACTGAATACATACTTGCCTTGTCATGGAGATTGCGTGGGGAATGCTGACGTGCATGTTACGCCAAGGGAGCATTTAGAGATAAATGCAATTCTCAAATTAAGAGTCTCCTCGCTGCTGCATCTGAATGTGAAAGATTATATACTGTTCAGATAGGATCACTGAAGATTAATTATAATGCATATTTATACAGTTCCAACTGATTAAGTAGAAGCACAGCACATGCTTACTTGTATATTTATCGTCATATGAATATCATTTTGGTTATTGTCAGGGTATTTCAGGTATGCTGTAATTGGATGTCTTGATGGACATTGCTTCGATTCTCGACCAGGTCATTGTATTACAAGTAACAACTCTCATTATTGTTCCGTACTGAAGATGACACTAGGCATAGAATCTCAAGGATAATATAATAAAACCACCTATTCAATACTTTCCACTTTTAATATGGTTTGAATCTACATGAATTTATGTAGACTTATCAGGTCAGGTACATGTTTCACCCATTATTTGGGCATCTTCAGCCTGTAGACAACCTTTAGGTCAAGGTTCAGAACTTTTTTAACCATATATAGTATAGTATACAAATGTTAGAATAGGACTGACAAGTTTTAATTGTGTTAAAACACCATTAATTTGTTACCCACAGTAATGTTTTGTTCACATTTTAAAAATTATGATCCTGGCATGTTAGTCTTAAGAGATTATTAACGTTTGTAACTATACTATATATGGTTAAAAAGGTCCCAAACCTTGACCTAAAGGTTGTCTACAGACTGAAGATGCCCAAATAATTGGTGAAACATGTACCTGACCTGGTAAGTTACATAAATTCATGTAGATTCAAACCACATTAAAAGTGGAAAGTATTGAATAGGTGGTTTTATTATATTATCCTTGAGATTCTATGCCCAGGTCATTGGACTCTGTTTTTTCACTGATGGTTGTCATCCTGGATTTATTTGTTTACATGTGTGATTTATATGTCTTGTATGTGTATTTTATTGTGATTTACTGATTGTGGACTTAGTTCCATATGGTTGTCATGTCTCTGAGACTGGCTTATTTAATTTGGTTTTATTTTATTTTAATTTTATTTGATTTAATGTGATTTAATAAAGTTTAACTTTATTTTTGGAACAATGAAACCCAATAAGAAGATAAACAAAATGAAATGATATGTAATGATTATGTCGGTAAATTATTTTATTATAACCAAGCCGTAAAGATGGATCCTAAAATTATGTAAACGAACTTTAAACCACTCGATGTGTATTTTTCCTAGGATTTCAAAATTCTGAGAGTGTTGTATATTGTCAAAGAGGTTTCCTTTTTTTTTTTTTTTTTTTAAATGATATTTGTTCGTAGCATCGACCTCTGTAGATCCTTTGCCACTACATTCACCATATGATAGAAACCTGCATGTAATTGGAGTTGCAGAAGTGTAGAGTGTTGAATGTGAGGACAGGAACGTTAAGGACGACACAAACACCCAGTCCCCAGGCCAGGGATATTAATCATTTACAATTAAAAACCCCTGACCCGGCCGGGAATCGAACCCGGGGCCACCGGGTGACAGGCAGACGCATTATCCCCTACATCGCAGGGACGGACTGTCAAAGAGTTAGTGAATGGAAATGAATTTTTTTTTTTAAACGACTTAACAAAATTTAATAAGTGATGCATTTGTGCTCTATTGAACAATGAGACTTGGAAGATATAACCGAACTTTGTAATATCCGTATGGATTGTTAGTGGGTGTCATGGTAGTTGACCTTGAGAATTTTTATTCACGATTTTTATTTTTTATTGTTCTTCATTTCTTTTTTCATGTCGCACTGCCAAAGTTTACAATAAATTAGTTTTTCAAAGAGTTCTCATTCATAACATTTTTATTATTTTTTTCTCTTTATCTTTCCTGCCTATCAATTTTGGATTTTTAGTTTCATTTCAAAATATCATTGGGGATCACCCGTATTTGACCCTGGGATGAATAGCCGGTGCCCAACTTACAGGCTGGAAGGGTAGGATATATAACGATATAATGGTTTTCAGCCACAGAAACAAAATATAATTCATAAAAAGGAACACAATAAAGGAATAATAAAATAATGACACTATATTCAAAAAATGAGCACATACTTGTTTTATATTGTCCTCAACAGCTCTTCAATTCTACTCAGTCCTTCTTCATCACTTCTGTCATCCTCACTGGATAACGTGTCGTCAGCTCCCAGCTGGATCACAAAGGACTCTATAATGTCTTCAAGAGATTCCTCATCCCTCATGAAGTCTTTCTCCACCTTCTTTGCGTCTTCACATTTATTCTCCCAATCTTCAGCAGATATTGACGCGAGTTTCTGTCTACCGAGTTTCTCTATGTCACCTATAGAGAAGGCGATGTTATAAGAAGCTACCCAGTTCTTCAATTCTGCCCACATTATTTCAATACTGTTTAATTCAGGATGATATGGGGACAGTCCAAGGACCCAGTGTCCGTACTATTCCATGACTTCATCTAGGATGTATGTTTTGTGTGCCGGCTTATGCAATTTGATAAGCCCATAGAGCTTGTGTTTGTACATCTGTACATTGTCTCACAGTGTGGAGTGTTCCTATTCATCGTCATTTTCTGTCAGCTGGAGGTTGGAGCACGATCTACTTCCTTGCTGTAATATGATGTGTTGTCAATTACGAGAACACTGCAAGGTGGAAGATTAGGAATAAGCATATCTTTCATCCACTTAAGAAAATTGTCACAATTCATGTCATCATGGTAGTCACCACTCTTGCCGCCAGGCTTCCAGATTAGCAGACAGTTCTCGAAGAAACCCGTTTCCCCGCCAGCATGTACAACAATAAGTCTTTTTTCCTTTTGACATGGGATCTGATATACCGGGTACTGAATTACCAGACCAGCCTTTGCTGCACACATGGGATGTATATATACAAGTTTCATCCATGTACACTAGAGGCCTATCCTATGCCTGATACTAGGCAATTTTTTTTTCAAATAAACAAATCTTTTGCATTTTATGTCATGCTTTTCCATTAGGATGTGCTTGTTAGAGTTAGTTTTCTCCCAACGATATCCTAATGATCAGAGGATTTGCCTGAAACTGGTATTGGATCCATAGAACTTTACATCTTTCTCTAACTTTGCATGAATTCTTGAAACTGTTTGTAAACATTTTTCAACTAGATTAAAATTGTTAAAAATACGATGTACTACACCTTTGTCAAAGTCGTCCAGTTCAGTAACATTCTTTGTGTGCATTTTTCTTTTGTTTGGTGTTTTAAACAGACTATCCATAGGTTTACTAATTCTATCACTTTTCATTTTTTGCTCTTAATCCGTGCCACAGAACATTCTGACACTCCACAGATGCTGATACTCTTTCCTGCACTTTCTTACAATCTATCATGAACTTTTCTTCCATTGCCTCCCTTTCCATAACGACTATAACATTTGAGATTGCTGCATGAGTGACTCTTTAGCACCTTACGATGCAGGCTACTTTTGACACCTTCCATACTGTCACAGATAAGCCTAATGTACACCACTAACCAAAGTTACAAGACAATGAGAAATTAGAAAGCAGCGTGCGACAGCTGAGTGTAAACTTATGCACTGGTGTCCTCGTAGCAGGAGCTCTATTAGGAGGGGATGCGCTACGCTGGATCGTCCGAAGTGCGCATGCGCGACCAGACATCTTCCTAGCTGGCCTGACCTTTATTTAGCATCTACTTCAAGTATAATTTCATTGCCATCAAAGTTCTCCTCCCAATCAACTTGTTTGTTCATGACTTACACAGGAAGAGTTCCATTTACACTGAGAAGACTTTCAAAATATTCCTTTCATCTGTCCAATGCTTCCCTAGGATTGACAAGTTAACCAGATTTACCCAAAATGCTATTCCTTTCCCTCATCCTTCCCTTTCAAAGAATAATGTTTTTTAAAATATTATTGGTTTTTCACCCCACTAACTACTTTCACAGCTTTCAGGGACACCAAAGTACCAGAACTCTGTCCTGCACAGTTCTTTTATGTACCAGTAAATCTATCAACACAAGACTGACGTATGTGAGCACCTTCAAATACCATCGGACTGAGCTGGGATCGAACCTGCTTAGCTGGGCTCAGAAGGCCGGCAGTCTACCATCTGAGCTTATCAGCCTGGCTCCCTTTCTAAGATATTTTGTTACAATCAAGAAATATTTCACTGCTGCTTCAACTAGCCTTTCCAGGTTAAATCTAAAATCTTCCCACGAGTCTCCTTGGATGCTATAATTATTTGTTTTGCTCTATTTCTTTCATCTGCATACAATTCCTTATCTATACCAGTTTTGGTTTGGCATGATTATTTGAAAAGAAGAACAAATTAAGGCTTTTTGGTGTATGTGCGAGCATAGCCTGCAGCAGCAGAAATTATGTTCCGGTCATGCTGAGAGCACAGCCAGCAGTAAGCTCTCTGACAAGAATTCAAAAAGTGGGGATGAACTGTGTATGCCATTAGTGTGTTGTATAAGATTCCATGGAACTTTATATAGGGCTATCTGTCAATAGACAGCAGTTTTCCTGCCCAAGTCAATGATGTATGATATTTTCAGAACATTTTTATCTCAGAAGATTATCTCTTACACTGCTCTCAAAACATGGTTGTGCAATATGGAAATCTGTTAAAGTGAGCATAATTTTGGAGATCTTATGCAATGATAGTGGTTCTGAGGGGCATGTTGTTTATTCATAGTATTTGTCATTAAAAATAACATGTTCTTCCACATCTGAACTGTAGATTTGTTTGTTTTTGCAACAAAAACCACCATCAATTCACTGTTCAAAATATATAACATAAAAGTACACAATCAACTGATTACAAATCAAACCACATAACCTGGTGGTACAAAAGGGCCATGCTCACAGACATTTTATTTTAATGAATAATAGGGTCATTATTTTAAAGGACAGGAAAATAACCTGCGCATTCTGTATTTGGAATTTATATACTAGCTGATGTACCCGTCCTTCGCTACGGGATTTTCAGAAATACTGACTTTGTGGTTTTCCTAACTGAAGTCAATATAGATCATTACAAGAATATCAGTAGGAAAGTAGCATTTAATAGCAATGTTATCGTATAAAATACTCGATCAAATTTTTTTAAAAAAAGCACATTTTTGCACTTTTAACGAACAGTACTACGGTGCAGATCTAACAGTCCAAAGTCCCAGAGCTGGAATAACCAGGCCGCAGACTGCCGTGAACAATCCTCTGCCTTTATTCCGTTAAATATGCACACTGCTCATTCCATCAGTGCCTCAGAGTAGGGATTGAATAGCTCGAACGCTATGATGAACCAGTGTGTAATGTACCAGTAGTTTCAGAAAATTTATGAAACAGAGGAATGGCATGCTAAAGAAGAAAGTTATCTAACTCCCCAGCTACTTACTGCCAATATTCAGGCAGAATGCTACACTCAGTACGACCGGGTGAATTGGTCGTGTGGTTAGGGATGCGCAGCTGTGAGCTTGCATCCGGGAGATAGTGAATTTGAACCCCACTGTCGGCAGCCCTGAAGTTGGTATTCTGCGGTTTCCCATTTTCACACCAGGCAAATGCTGGGGCTGTACGTTAATTAAGGCCAAGGCCACTTCCTTCACACTCCTAGCCATTTCCTACCCCATTGTCGCTATAAGACCTATCTGTGTCGGTGCGACGTCAGGCAAATGTTTTTAAAAAATCTCGGTATGCAGCAGTAATCCTATCTATCGGAGATGAGTGCAACAGAAGACACAAAGCACATCACAACAAACAATGGTCAATGTAACGTTATTGTTGATCAATTTTATGAAATTTCTATCTATGTTGTACGCCTTCACATTTAGTTTTCTTTTGACTCTGTGATATTAGGGCGTCTTATATAGCGTAGACTGTAGTTCCTTATTCTCCAACTTAACATACCGATTTTCATTAAATTCTGTTTATCCATTTTCTCGTGACTCGGCGCTGATATGGACTCAGTAATAAGAATCCAAACTCATGAATATCTATGTGATCATAGCTGGTACAGTAACAACGTGTAAGACATAAATGATCGGAAATTTAATACCATATAACTTTAGTTATGTAGTATTTATCGTTACGACCACTAATAACATATTTGAGAATTAAATTTTAGGCCTTCCCCTGAACTACCATTTTTCTCAGCATGAATACAATTATTTATGGCTTAGATTGTAGCGACTTACTCCCCGATTTTGCCTACTGATTTTCGTTAAGGTACGACCACTAATAAGATCAATATTTGAGAATTAATTTTAGGCCTTCCCCTAAACTACCATTTCACTCGCCGTGAATAAAATGATTTATAGCCTAGATTGTAGGGGCTCATCCCCCGACTTGACATACCAATTTTCATTCAATTCTATTCAGCTGTTTTCTTGTGGTGCGTGTACAGACAGACAGACAGACAAGACAAGACAAGACAAGACAAGACGAGACAAGACAGACATTACAGAAAAGTAAAAAGTGTATTTCCTTGTTACTGTGGACATGACTGATACAGAAATACCATTATTTTTAAAATTATTATTTTTATTATTTTAATTATTATTTTATTATTTTTAAATTCTGAGCAATTTACAGACAAAACTCTTATTTTATATATATAGATTACTGTAGAAATGTAGAAAAGGAACACAATCTAATATATTAACAAGCTTACAAATAACTAATGGTTGCAGAGCAAAAACGTTTGTAAACTTAAAAAAAAAACAAAGAAGCAGACCACAGTGATTGGTCTAGAATGGAAGCTGTTGAACACACTGATTTTCACTGCCTTACCCCTAAAAACTAAAATTACCACAATTCTGATTTTGCTGGGTTTTCTAGACCAATTTTTTGACTGTACCCAGACTGCTTCTGAATAATTTTTGACCAGGAAATTCCAATTTAAAGTGCTTGCAAGATTGGTACCACCATGCTCTTAGCATAGAGAAGTAAACTACAGATGGGAAAGGCATTCTTCTGATTGCTAGAGAAACAGCCTTAGTCATAGCGTTGCTCTTGTGTGAGGACATAGTTCACCAATGTAAGCTTCTCGATTTGATGCCCTTTGGGCTACCTGTGTATCAGTTTCAATGTTCTGTTTTACTCTACCATGTGGCAGAGAAACTAGACCTGTTTTACATGCTCACATTGCACGACATGAAGTGCTGAATGAACTTTATTTTCCATCATTCAAAAATCTGACTACCTCTGTCGGGTTTGAAACCACAATCTTGCGATAGAGAAGCCGACACTCTATCACTGAGCCACAGAGGGATCCATTGTCCAACACAGTTGTGCAATAATTAGGACATATTCCTCATACAATTTTTCAGATATTGAGTGGTGTTTACATTTTGCTTTTCTGTAACACTTCCTTGACTGAACATCTGGCAGTAAAAGGAAGAATACAATTTTAAACCGGCAGAATTAGCCTAGTAGATTTTTAGAAGGACGGGAACAAATTCATGATAAAATTAGCAGGTTACACAAACCAGCAATGTTTTAATTGGTAACTATGACCATAGTGTATAGAACGAGATGTGTGAGCACTGCACGTGTTGCCATGGTCAGCCACCCAGATGGTGCTGCGAACACCTGACACCTAGTGCGACAAACAGTTGCATGCATAACTACTATTAACTACGTAAGAAATAGATACTGCTTGTAAAACTCATACTTAATGGAATATTTCAGCAGCTGGACAATTTGGAGTGTTTTACAAGATGAGTTTGCTTTCATCGAGGTGGATAATTACCCAATTTCCTTCTTATCTCTTTCGTGCGGAAGAAGAATCGGCATTTCAAGTAGCAGAATATAGTGCTGGGAGCGAAGCGCCTGCTCTGAGTGACTGAATCTGTAGTAGTGATTACAGCACCCCTCCGAAGATAACCGGAGATATCCGAGTGGCAGCAAAGTACTCGGAGTAGCGGGTGACATTGAAGTAAATGGAGGATGTTAGGGTGGAAGGAGCAGTTAGTACGCAAGTGAGAACTGTCCGGTGTCTGCATTTTTAGACTAAATGATGCTCGGTCATTTTTTGAACAAGGGACAGGCAAGAAGTGGGCCAAATGTAAAGTGTACAAGCGTTCATCCGCAACAGGAAGAGGACCATCTAATTTGAAACGTGTTCACCCTAAACAGCTCAATTTAGACAAGAAAGAAGATGTGCCCGTCTACTAACGGTTTTTGCAACATGAGATACAGTCCAGACTGGACATCCTAAAACCAGATCCCATTAACGACGTGATTGAAAAAAAATGAGAAAGAAAACATCCTTCCACGATAGATATTTCTCCGAAGGCGAAAGGGTAGTCGTTCGTGACTACAGGTCTCCCGATAAAAAAAGGGCCATAGATACAGTCTGAATAGAATAGAAACAATAGAAAATAATAGAATTCATCAACAACAACAAAATTAAAGAACTACAATGCGACCCAAAAAATAAATTTCAAAACAAAATAAAACAAGCTATCAAGGAAACAGAATTTATTCTCACAAAACAAGAAAAAGAAAGCCTTACCATCAAAAATTCTAAACTCCCCACACTAAGAGCCCTCACAAAAGTACATAAAAACTCGTGTCCCATTACACCAATAGTAAATTTTAAAGATGCACCAAGTTATAATTTAAGCAAATAACTCAAGCAAATTCTAAAAGAGAAAATCTCACTTAAAGAAGATAGATCAATTAAAAACAGCCTAGAACTAATAAAAGAACTAAATAAAATAAAAATAACAGAGAGAACACGTATGATATCCTTTGACATCACCAACATGTACACCAATATACCAATAGATGAATCATAGAGGTGAGAAGAGTAATGGAGTGGCCCTTAGCCAGGTCAAACGGGACTACTCCCTGAAAGCAGCAGCCATACTGTTCGGCACTACAGCCGGCTGGAGAGCAGTGTGAGCTAGTTGCTGGTCGTAAGTTTGTATTCCTCAATGAGTTACCTGTGACGAGTTGCCTAATGTAATGGTTGTTTATCATGGGTCTTTGTTGTGTGTATGGGTGCAACAATAGAAATAATAGGGACAGAAAACCCAGCATTGCTTTTCATCGATAAGTTTTTTTTCTCGTAGGCTAGTACATACACATTTATTTTTTCATGGACAGAACATCATTGTTTTAAAATATGGATTGGTGTAGGTTCCCTAACAACCCAGACAGTCGGGCCCTGTGGACGAAGGCAGTTAAGAGAAACTGGACACCTGGTGTTCATAGTGTTATTTATACGGAGCACTTTAGGCCTGACCAAATTAACGATAGCGTATATATACTTATCCGGGCCAAGACAGACAGAATGCCTTCCCAAACATATTTCCTGCCTATCCCAGCTACTTACAGCCATCAGCACTTAAGGTAATTATCACTGGAGGACTTAAATTAAGATAGTGGCTGATATGCTTTATTGTTCTGTTTGGATGAAATTCTAAATAATAATGGTTTGCAGAAAAGGAAGGAAGCACAATCGATGTATATTGCTATGCTCGAGCCAAGTAATATTGTATTGAAGGGGGCTATCAGTGTCATTAATACTGTTCAGGTGCAAAAGGTGAGAACATTTCCTGTTTTATTACATGAAGAGCTTTGAACACAATATACTCCTATCATAGTTCGGTAGTCCCCATTTTAACTAATAATATCCTCGTTTGTTTATTCAGGGTGTTCAATTCCCGGACAAGGAAAATGGAGAAAACTTTGAACATGCACGGTGTCAAAAGAAAGAAGAGAAATTGAAGTGAATAATTAGAAAAATGAGGGCTTCATTGAGACGTGCGAGAATGTTCATTAAACATTTACGAAGAAGGAATGCTAGAATGAAAAAAGAAAGCGGTAACTATGAAAACTTTATTTCAAGACTTGAAATCGAAAAGTTCAGTTACAAATCAGTGAGCTATTCAGCTTACAGATATTTAAGGCATTCGACTAAGACACCTATTCAGAGTGCAAAATGAAAAGATCCAGTGCACAAAATTTAAAGAACATTTCAACAAAGTTAAGTTCAATGGACAGTAATACTCACAGTTGGGCTGTGATTGCATTGCTTGTTCTTGTCAATTTGTGGTCAGTGAGTGGCTTTCGTTCGATCAAAAGTACAGTGTTATATGTGTTTATTTTATGTACAGTGTAATGTATTATAATTACGTGCCTTGTGCTTGAATAGGAAGAAAAGAAGGTTAATAATCTCTTTGGTTTCTTGTAGTGAAGAGTTTTCTTTAAGAAGGTTTTCTATAATTTTAATGGATTCATCTCGGGAGGTGAGAAGAGTAGTGGAGTGGCCCTTCACCACAGCTAGCCTGTTGAGAAAGTGGGCCCACTTCGCAGGATGGGGAAGTCCTTGAAGCCACGCCCATTTGGCACAATTATGCGCTACTGAATGGGGGAGAATGTGGTTGAAACTGTGTGAAAGGAAGGGAAAAAAGTTAATTCTCTTTATGGGGTAACATATCTCAAAACTGAAGGTAACAGTCGTGAACATTGGTATTTGGAATCTCCTTTAAGCATAAAGAAACACGCCTTCTTTCTTTGGGGCTGGAGGGAATCAATTTAATGGCAGTGGGGTGGAAAAGAGTTGAGACCAATTGACTTTACTGTTCATAATGTACTTGATTCTGATCATAAACCGATAATTTTTAATCTTTCCCGAGTTCGTTTCCAGGAGCCATCTTTTCCTTTGAAGAACTTAAAGTTAGATTACAGTAGATTCTCCTGGCACATAAATACAAATTTAAACATATTTGAAATAAACGATAGGAATGATATTGACCATGCAATTGTTCACCTCTATAATAAGGTCAATGATGCATGAAAGTATATCATTCACATTGCCAGAAATCCCGCGCACTTGCCTACGCGTGACAATGGTGCTGGTCACATTGTCAGCAATTACAATGGCAGCAGATCTTGCTGCGGCGTCCAGATCAATAATAATAATAATAATAATAATAATAATAATAATAATAATAATAATAATAATAATAATAATAACCTCAAAGCAACTAATATCACCCACCCTAATAATAATAATAATAATTTTCTGGACCGTTGTTAAACTCTGTGGACCATGCTGGAAACGGGTCCTGACCGGGTAATGACTACGAATGCAGTCTGGCCGCGGCTTCAGTACCGTGATGGCACCCAAGAGGACACCGCGCCGGATCTCCTCAAGAATTTGATCCATAATAAAAATGCTTACAGGAAACGATGGCAAAGATTTAGGGACCAACTGACTAGGCAGAATACCTGCAGCTAGCCCGGGAAATCGACTGCTGAAAAGAAAGATTGAAAAATCGGAGGAACTTTGCCGTCAGATCGCGAATTTTGGCGGATCATACATAAAAAATATTCAGCATTCAATTATAAATGTCAGTATAATACCGTAGCAAAGCATGGGTATCTTGCTAGTATGTATATATGATAACAACTTCACTAATGCACACCAGTTATTAAACACACTAAATTCTTTACACAAGTCCATCGAGTTTACAATGGAACCAGAAACAAACAAGAAAATAAACTATTTAGACATTACTGTTACGGGGATACCCGTGGAATGCAGAGGTGAAAGAAGGTGCGGGCTGGAATGGGTCTAACTACCAAGCTGAGATATTGATTAAAATTGCATTAAAGGTTATATTTTCGAAAATAGCAAAACTTTAACAATTTTCACACAGAATTTCGAAGTTTGACCAATAACAACAAGTTAACAAATCAGGTACAAGATCAGGAAAAGCCCAGATCTAGAGATAATTTACCAATCTGGGCTTTAAGCCCCAAGTTTTACAATTTTTGAGCTCACAGCTCACAACCACATATTTACAAAAGGGCAGAAATCCCCTAATAACATAGAGCACTAGCTCCCACCTAGCAACGTCAAGCCTCTCTGAGGCACATTTCCAATACCAAAGAGCTGACCCGCTCTCAGTTTTCCAAGCCTGTTAAAGGTAATACCTGGCTTTACACTAAATTGCCATCAAGGCACAGCTTATATCAAATGAAACGGGGGTATCTCGTACCCAACCTACTGGGCCTCAGTGGAAAAAGAACAGATTAAGTAAATGGCCCAAAATACCAAGATGAATGAAGGCGTTGCTTGCACTCCTACATGAAGCCTTTTAAAACCTAAGAGGCACTAGGCCGATGAAACAAGGGCTATTCCCAAACTACGGAGGTGACTTGTATAAAAAAAAATTAAGACATTACAGAAAGGAAGAAAACCAGTTACAAAACGTAGTCACCTCAAACTAGTATGAAGGGGAGCTCGAGAGGGTAAAGCACTCTCTATCCCCGAATTACAGTTAAAGATATTTTAAATTTTACAAAACGATGGGAGATTACATGTTTATTACATAGCAAAGGTTTCGGACCTTCCCCGCGGATTAAACTGCTGAGCTAGCAAGAAATAAAGATGTTAAGTGGCCATTACCTTGTTGAAGAGCTGCTGCCGGAAGAAAGAGGCGCTTCCCGCCTCCTGCTACACTTCCATACACTATGCTAGATGTTGTTCGAGTGGCTGAGAGACAGGAAAATCAGCAGTTTTTATACTCTCGGGGAAGATTCGAGACCTTTCATGAATAATCAAGCCACACCCTCTTTCTTTATTGGTCCGTCTTGAAAATACACTCAAAGTCGAAGAAGAAATACATGATTGGACAAAAATTAATTACAGAAATTCTGGATTGGCTCAATTCAAAACTGGCAGAAAGAAACCCACAAATGAAAAAACGAAATTTAGTTAAGAGAAAACTTATGAATACAAAATTTCTTCAAAAAGTTCCTCCACTTCGCACCAGGGTGCATGGTCATAGTTTTTCAGTAGAGACATCTATAAGAGAATGTCCACACTTCTTGATCAATGGAAAACAAAACAAGTTGAAATCCACACAGTACTGACAACTTCGTAATCACAAAGTTTACGGTAGTGACATCTTCTGAGAAACTAATGAGTTGATCAAGTTTTTAAAGTTCAGAGTTTCTCCTGTAGAGGAGTACTTTAAGGCGGAAAATTCAAATGTGCGGCGTAGAGGTGTACCAGCCGGTACAGACCTCCCCCCCCCCCCAAATGTCCTTCCATGGGGTGACACAGAAGAAGAATTTTAACAAAATTTAATCATCAATAGAAGAAAATTTCTGCTTCTTTGCAAATAGATTGTGGGAGAATATGGAGGAGACATTAAGAATTTCCAAAGTTTTCTAGAAGAATTTTGAAAAGCATTTAAAGCATCAAAAAAATTTTTAAGTCTCCTTTGTTTTGAAGTAGATAGTTAGGAGTTAGTTGAACTCCAGCTTGAGAGTGTCTTTGTTGCCGTAGAATGCCAACCACACGATGAAAATTTTGACTGCAAGACCAGCCGCCGATGCCGATGTCCAGTTGAGCTCCTCCGGACCCCTCAAGTACCCTGAAATACCTCTCTCCCACACTATAAGAGGGGTAGTCGTGATGAAGGACGCGCAGATGCGAAGTTTATTTACAGTCCCCAGATAAGCTGGCGGTTGGTGCGCCGCACATTAGCCTTTGCCGGGAGATAGACTCCGGCGCACTGTACACGGGAAGACAATCACGGGGGTGGAATGGGCCCTTACCCCACCACGGAGGCGGTAAGGCGACGAACGGCTTAGGGGCACTGAAACAAAAATATCTCGGCACCAGAAAGGTGTTGGTGACTTTTATTTTAGGGTACGATCTTGTGGGTGAGGCTGAGGGGCCAGCGGCGTGGAAATTAATAGCCACTGGTATGGTTTAGCAGGAGACTGGAGCTTGGTAATGGCCGCACGGGAAAGGACAGCAGAGTAACCAGAGGGGAAAATCTTACATCAAATATTTATTTCTATAAACATTAAAATAAATTGGGGCAGAAGGCCTCTTAAAAATATAACCTTCCCACTATTACACAACGTAGATGGCTAAGTTAACAATAACATTACACAGGTTTCACCTGAGACAGGTGTACCCTAAAGATCCTCTCGGTGGCTGGACTGCTCACTAATAATGTAACAGGAGTAACGAAATCTAAAATGATGCACGGCCCATGAAATCTGGGGGCAAGCTTGCCCGCGGGAACAAAGTTCTTAATCATTACTTGATCTCCTACCTTTAGATTGGTGGGCCTCCGTCCATGATCATATCTTTCCCTAACCTTTTCATGAGAAATTTTAAGATTGGCCTTAGCCTTCTTCCATAGATCTCTAATATTATCAGGATCTATTGTCTCAGGTAAAATATCACTAAGAGACCAAAGGTTAGAGAGCGGCATGTTGGGTACAAACTTAAACATCAATGAAGCTGAAGTGAATTTATGAGATTCATGAACCGCCGAATTCAAAGCGAAGGCTAACCAATGCAGGGATGAGTCCCACCTAGAATGATCATCATGATGATAGGCAATTAGAGCCGACCTCAGATTATGATTGACCCGTTCAGCCAGAGATGGTTGAGGATAGTATGGTTAAGTGGTTACATGTGAGATGGATAAATCAAAACAAATTTTATGGAAGAGATTGGAGGTAAAGGCTTTAGCATTATCAGAAACAATATATTGACACGGTCCAAAAGAAGCAAAGATGGAATTTAAACAAGAAATGGTGGACTGAGCGGTAGCCAGCTTAGTCGGAAACAACCAGGAAAATCTTGTGAAACCGTCTAAATACACAAGGATGAAGTTGTTGGCATTCCCCTTTGATTGGGGAAAGGGTCCTATGTAGTCGATATAGAGGCGTTCCATGGGGCGCGAGGCTTGATGAGAAGACAATAGCCCTTGCTTAGTGGACATGGTAGGTTTACTAAGCCAACAAGATTTACAGGCTTTTACCAATTCACAAATTTCGCCGACCATACCTTTCCAAATGAACATTTTTTGGATCTTTTCCCGGGTTTTGAAAATGCCTAAATGTCCCCCTAACAGGGTCTCATGGTAATACTTGAAGATCATGGGTACAAGAACAGCTGGAACCACAACTTTCATCTTCTGATCATGCCTCGATGGGCAACATAAAACCCCATTCCTCAACACATAAGGGACAACATGTTCCCCAGAAGAAAGGGTTTCCATTATAGGAGTCAGCACTGGATCTTCACTTTGATATTTTTCAATAACCCTAAACAGTATGGGGGCATAAGTTAGAATGGCATTCACCCCCGGAGGTATGGACTAGGGAAGTGAAGAATAGTCTTCCAGTTCATAGGCCTCTACATCATTCGAAAACATACGGCTTAGTCCGTCTGCCACAACATTTTCAGACCCGCTAATGTGCCAGACATCAAAATGGAGGGCAGAAATCCTGATGGCCCAGCGGGCTATGCGACCAGTATGACGCGGCCTAGCTAAGACCCAAATTAAGGCCTGGTTATCCATTTCCAAGTCGAACTTGGCGTGTTCCAGATAGAGGCGGAACTTCTCTAGCGCAAATAAGACAGCCAAACCCTGAAGTTCATAGATGGAATACTCGGCTTCTTGAATCGATAATGTCCTAGATGCATAGGCGATGGGTCACCTCCCTAATTCAGTCTCTTGAAGAAGGACTGCAGCCACCGCAGACGACGACGCGTCGGTTTGGACGATGAATTTCTTCAAGAAATCAGGCATAGCCAGGACAGGGGTGTTACAAAGTACTAATTTAAGGTCTTCGAAAGCGGCTTGTTGAGAAGGTCCCCACTCAAATATGACGCCTTTCCTACGGAGTAAGTTCAAGGGTGCCGCTCTATTAGCGAAGTTAGGAATAAATTTCCTGAAGAAATTCACCATGCCAATGAATCTGGCAATACCTTTGATGTCCTTGGGAGGTTTGAAATCACGGATGGCCTGTGTTCTAGAATGATCCACTGCAACACCATCGGGCGACACAATATGCCCTAGAAATGACATGGAAGGCTTAGCGAAAGCAACCTTAGACAACTTCACCATTAACCCTGCCTTACGAAGGCGATTAAGGACCTCTTTCAGATGATCTAGATGTTCTTCAAAGGTCTCAGAAAATACAACGACATCATCAAGATAATGGTATAAGTACTCAAATTTTATGTCAGAGAAGACCCTGTCTAGCAGTCTCGTAAGCACAGCTGCTCTCATGGGGAGCCCAAAAGGCACGCGGTTGTACTCATACAAGTTCCAATCCGTGGCAAAAGCTGTCAGATGCTTGGATTCTTCGGCTAGAGGGATCTGATTATATGCCTGATTGAGGTCTAAGATGGTGAAGAACTTAGCTTTCCAAAACCATGAGAAACAAGAGTGAAGGTCGGGAAGGGGCACAGATTGTAACACCACCTTCCGATTTAAAGCCCTATAGTCAATTACAAGCTTGAAGCCACCTTGGGGTTTCAGAACTAGGAAAATAGGCGACGCATATGCCGACTTAGGGGGTCGAATAATACCATCTTTCAGCATCTGATCTATGATCTCCTTCAGAGCCTTCATTTTAGGTGGAGATAACCTATAAGGAGGAAATCGAACTGGAATCGAATCTGTAACCTCAATCTTGTATTCGATAAGGTCAGTAACACCAAGAGTATCAGAGAAAACATCTGGAAACGACTGACACAGCTTACGAATACTCTCAGCCTGCTCCTCAGGTATATGTCTAAGGTCAAACAACATCTCATCCTGGGTAGGCGAAACAGATGAACACGACACAGAATTACATTTTAACAAGGGAATTTTGAAATTACTAGCAAATTTGAAAGTGCACGACTTGCTCTGAATGTCGAGCACAAGACCGGTGTGAGACAGGAAGTCCGCTCCTAATATAATGGGGCAAGACAAGTGCTTAGCCACAAACAGTTTAATTTTCCAAGTGAATTTCAAAATGCGAATTTTGGCATACAGGGAACCTAAACTTTCTAATGGAGAAAGGTTGGCCGAAATGCACTGAACCGAAGACGAACAATAATCAGAAAACTTACAGACAGACTTTAATTTAGAGTACCATTCAGCCGAAATAATGGAACAAACACTTCCAGAATCTAACAGAGCAGTAACAGGTTCATTATTTAATTCAATTTTGAGAAACGGTACAGGTGCGGGGGAATCCACCGCAATCCTAAGACATTCTTCAGGGTATTCAAATGTGGGATTGGAAGACTTTCTACCATGTTCCGAGCCTGAGATTTCGGATGGTTTACTTGGGGCTGAGCCTTGAAAAGATGAATTTGCTGACTCAGCCAAAGCCACTTCTGATTATTTGCGTTGGTGGAAGTTGCACCAGAAGTTGAGCAGGAGGGGGTGCTATTAGTATTAGGACAATTCTTAGCAATATGGGAAAAAGCACTGCATTTATAATAATAATAATAATAATGTTATTTGCTTTACGTCCCACTAACTACTTTTACGGTCTTCGGAGACGCCGAGGTGCCGGAATTTAGTCCCGCAGGAGTTCTTTTACGTGCCAGTAAATCTACCGACACGAGGCTGTCATATTTGAGCACCTTCAAATACCACCGGACTGAGCCAGGATCGAACCTGCCAAGTTGGGGTTAGAAGGCCAGCGCCTTAACCGTCTGAGCCACTCAGCCCGGCACTCTGCATTTAAAACAGCCTCGGGATGACCCTGCTCCATTCTTTGCCCCATTGGATTTGATCCAAGGGCACTTGTTCCGGAGATGATCTGCCGACCCACAAGCATAACATTTGCGGGGTGTGAAAGTTCGGCGAGGTGGAGGCCGAAGATTACTTGAAGAAGTTGGGGGCTCCTTCGCGACACGTAGTGTGTCAGCATATCTAACTCCCTCCGCTGAGTCAGCCATAGCTTCTAATTCGGCAAAAGTTTGCAGACGCGACGCAAAACACAAGTATGACCTGTATGGTGGGGAAATGCTTTCCACAATGGCCTGCACAATTTGATCTTCGGGAAAATTAAGAGCAAATACCCTAGTGTAATACTTAATATCTACCGGGCGAGTTGGCCGTGCGCGTAGAGGCGCGCGGCTGTGAGCTTGCATCCGGGAGATAGTAGGTTCGAATCCCACTATCGGCAGCCCTGAAAATGGTTTTCCGTGGTTTCCCATTTTCACACCAGGCAAATGCTGGGGCTGTACCTTAATTAAGGCCACGGCCGCTTCCTTCCAACTCCTAGGCCATTCCTATCCCATCGTCGCCATAAGACCTATCTGTGTCGGTGCGACGTAAAGCAACTAGCAAAAAAATACTTAATATCTTGGATGAAGTCTGCCAAGTTTTCATCCAGTCGCTGTACTCTATAATAGTACTTCTGAATTAGAGATGACCTAGCTCGAGCCGGAATGAAATTAGCTAAGAGATGGGCGTGGAAGTCTTCTATAGAGGATTGATCAGAAATGACTCTTACTATTTTGTCTGCGAGAACACCAATGGAATAGGGATAAATAATATGAAGGATTTGACACGGGGAAAGCGAAAACACAAGAGCGTGATCCTGAAACTCGACTAAAAATCGTAGAAATGAAATAACATCGCTAGTAGAATTGACCGAAAATTTAGAAATTCCCCTAAGTAACATAGCTAAAGGATGAGGCAAACTACTAAACCCGGGTGACATCAAAGTTAACGGCCTAGGGGGTGAAGAAGCTTCAGAGACTGCGTTATTCAACACAAATGGTGGGATGGAGTTACGACGCTCAGATTCCTTTTCTAATGGGGCCGAAGTTTGTTGAGTAGCCGCTGATATCCTACTTTCTTTCCCTTGGAAGAATCCTCCTCGCTTACTATGTTTACAACAGTGGGTTGGTCGGATTTGGGAGTAGCGGATCCAGATAACAATTGACTAACCTTACCAGACATTTCAGACAGGTGTTCAACAATCAGTAGGAATAATGATAACCTGTCTTAGAAAGTATACAGAAAGCCCACTCAGATGTCACACACTACTGAAGTGTCGAACCACTCACACACACACACAAAATAGCAGAACAATGACACACAGAGCTTTTCCATACCAATGAGCACATTTCAATGAAGAGATGCAAATCCTTAAACAAATCACAAAAGAAAACAAGTACCCTCCGGGCACAGTAGACAGACTATTAAAAAAACATAAGAAAAATGCCCGGGAAACCACCACACGACAGAGAAAAATACGTGGTTCTCAACTGCGTTAACAAGAACACACACAAAATAGCTAATATTTCTAAAAGTAGCCTTTAGAATGAACAACACACTGCAAAGACATCACCAAAAGCAACCTAAAAAAAAAAGACCCTTTCTCCAAGTCAGGTGTCTATGAACTCAACTGCCAAGAAACTAACTGCAATGCCACATATATTGCATAAACAAAACTTAATTTCCACACAAGATACAAAGAACACAAAAACGTGATATAACCACATTCAGCCTTCGGAGAGCACATATATGACAGTTCACACCATTTCACAGATATCAACACAGATCTAAAAATATTACACATCAAACATAAAAATAAATCTTGTAATATTAAGGAAGCAATCAAAATTTACATCGCAAAAAAAAAAAAAAGGGCTAATGAAACCAAACTAAATGGCCATACACATTTAAAGAATTCCCCCCTCTTTGCTCTACTTACATAACATTTGGTCAACACTTACTCTTTAAATTAGCACTTAACAGCCATTATTTGACCCAAAATCATTAACTTGCATTTATCCATAATACATAACATACATTTTAACAAGAAAAACAGTAGATGAAGGAAAATTCCACAACATTCACATCGCTCCACCCCTACTAACCCATCCCCTCTCCACGGTACAGTAAGCTGATTATAACATGGAGAAGGAACTGACCTGCTCTCTCCCATCCAATAGGAAGGATCCAAAACGTTCCACTCTCCCTCTCCTTCTTCCCCTCCCCTCTCCGCGGAACAACATGCTTTGCCCAAAACCTTCCACTAGCCTCCACTTGATCGCAGTTGTGAAATAGTGTTTGGAGACAACGAACTAAGCTTTGGCAATCCAGATAAGTACATGTTTTCTTCCATTATGTTAATACAGTGAAGGTTGAGTTCTTATAAAATTATCATTATTTGTTAAGACTTGTTCATATTATCTAATTCTCTATCATTGACAAGTTTATGCAACGTAAACAATACTATATATATATACACACACGATTTAAGTGATTTGATAGAATCTGAGGATGTTCTTGTAGAATGAAACATGTCATTCTTTGTATAATAGTGTGTGTTTTGATGATGATGATGCTTGTTGTTTTAAGGGGCCTAACATCTAGGTCATCGGCCCTGATGGTACGAAATGAGACGAAATGCAATGAAAAAATAAACATCCAAAATCCTCCAATGACCAGAATTCAAAACGTGAGAACGAAAAATGAACGGATGGATATGAAGTTAAAACAATCAGGGGAGACGACCCGCAATGCCTCAGTCTCAGAAACTAAGAACAATAGTAATACTAACCAAAGGACTGCTTCTAGAGCTCAATACTGAATCGATGCTTGCAAGCTACAGGGTTCCAAAATATAGGTTATTGGCCTCTCATAATGGTATTTATCGCTGGGTATTTGACATGGTGCGGTACTAATCAAAAGTATCGTAGACTCGTGGTATTCCAAATATTATGGTACTAGTCACAGGTAATACAGACCTATGGTTTTTCACACACAGCGGCGCCATTTACGGGCAAAGCAAACCTATGGTTTCCATCACATAAGTGTACTAAACACAGGGACTCGTACTATCCCGTGGTGTTCCTTATATAGTGGGTACTAATCATAGGCAAGCCACAACCCTGGTGTTGCTCATATAGTGCTACTAATCACAGGTACCGTAAAAGCCTGACCGCACGGTGCTCCTGATTGCTACTAATCACAAACCTATTTCGTACCTAACATAGTGGTTCTACGCGCAAGTAATAGCGACCCATGGTGTTCCCCGTGTGGTGGTACAAATAACAAGTAGTTTCATGGTTCTAATCCAGTCATCCCTTGGTCACCCCTTTTAGTTGCCTCTTACGACAGGCAGGGGATACCGTGGGTGTATTCTTCGTCTGCATCCCCCACCCACACAGGGTAGTGTGTTTGGTACGCGAGAGGTATTTTATTTCCCTCAAGTCCGCCGGCAAGCCGGTTAGGACCCACCTATCCGCCACCTGGGACGCACCATGTGGGAGTATCACCTCTCCCCCTGCTTCGCCAGCGTAGCAGGTTCGTGGCATGTATGTTTTTACAGTGTTTATAGTGTTATAATTTACATTGAAATTTTGTGTGTTTGACAAACTGGAAATTTTTTTACATCTCATTTGACTAAGTCGACACTGGAAAGTATGGCTTCCTTCTTAACAAACTGAAATGAAATGCACACAGCTTTTAGTGCTGGGAGTGTTCGAGGACATGTTCGGCTCGTCACGTGCAGGTCTTTTGATTTGACACCCGTAGGTGACCTGCGCGTCGTGATGAGGATGAAATGATGATGAGGACGACACATACACCCAGCCCCTGTGCCAGCAGAATTAACCAATTATGGTTAAAATTCCCGACCCAGCCGGGAATTGAACCCAGGATCCCTGTGACCAAAGGCTAGCACGCTAACCCTTTAGCCATGCAGCCAGACATTAATGAAAAAAAAATAGTTCCTTTCTAAAGTCAGTACTCGTAACATCAAATGTGTGTTTTTACATGATTGCCAGTTGTAACCTCATTTGTTATAATTTGCAAACTGGCTCTGCAGCCTACATCCATTCATCATAACTGCATTCTGAAACATGTACGTAACATCCAAATGACAATGCAGCAACTCTACTACATATAAAGGAAACAATGAGTAAAACGGAGGTTTCGAAGGAAACAAGTGTTTTCCTGTCACGATTTTACTTGCGGTTGTACTCAGTGCCTCCGACTGAATGTGCAGGAAACTCCAGCTCTGCTCCGTTCCCAGCACTACCAGAATACGAGTTTGGGTAGTAAACACAACACATGGCATTCACCGTTTCCTACTTGGAAAATTTCATTGGAATTATATTTAAATTATACAAACACTGAATGAACACACCGCATATCCCCCTGATAATCTGTAAGCACGCGATAGTTTTGCTGTGAAAATGACTATATCCACTCACAACTATACATCATGTACACTTTCTGATGCACAGATAAGGTATGTATCGCACTTACAAGGGGCACACTTGACCTCGAACGCTCGAAACCGCACACAACCATGCTTAGAATAACAAGCAATCATAAACAAAATAGTGGTGTGCATCATTTCCATGCAAAACGTTGCATTCTACCTCAAGTAACATTTTAGTAGCGAGAAACAAAGTAACAATATATCAATACCACAGGAAGTAAATTATATGTCTTTCTTTTTTTTTTTTTTGCTATTTGCTTTAAGTCGCACCGACAGAGATATGTCTTATGGCGACGATGGGATAGGAAAGGCCTAGGAAATTGAAGGAAGTGGCCGTGGCCTTAATTAAGGTACAGCCGCGGCATTTGCCTGTTGTGAAAATGGGAAACCACAGAAAACCATCATTAAGGCTGCCGACAGTGGGGCTCGAACCCACTATCTCCCAATTACTGGATACTGGCCACACTTAAGCGACTGCAGCTATCGAGCTCGGTTATATGTAATTTAATGGCGTCAGTGTATCACTACATTTTCAATCAGCAGCGCCAAAAAAACCTCTCTGCTTAAAGTACTTATAATAGCATAAAACACACATATACAGCAGTACCACACACCTGTAAGTGCTTATATTAGTCCTCAAAGTGCAGATCCGGGATTTTGATGAAGTGGTTAAAACAAAGTGGGAGAGAACAATGTGCACACCTCACTAAAGCCACGTTATCACATTCCAAATCACTTTCGCATTCATGCAGTCCAATATCAAAAGCCACACTAATTACATTTTCAAATGATGATGTTGGTATGTCAATGTCTTTCACCAAACATATTGCAACATAGGCTTATACGTAGGTGCAGCAAATTGATTGTAAATCACAGAGTGAAGTTTCACGATGAAATAACGATCATGTACCTTCACTTGTGGTTTGGCATCTTGTAGTCTTACAAAATCAGTAATCCTTCTGATATAGAATTTATACTGCCGAAAGAAGTAAACATTAAGGGGTTGGCAATATTTTGTTGTTTTCAGTGGCAATATCTTCAGCGTAACATCTTTGTTTGGAAAACTTGCATCTAGAAGGGTATGATCTGGATGACCTGCCCAGGAATCACAAAATAGGCTTATTTCATTTGTTACATGTTCGCCAAGGACTGAAGTTAGAAAACGTTTCATGTGTTCTTTAGTCATTTTTCCACTTTTGCTTGCCTCCACATGAATGTTTCGTGGACAGGTTGTTGCAAGTTTCTTTAAAATATTTGGACTGAAAGTGCCTTGTGTCTCTTGAAAAATGATGTACAACTTGTTTGCTAGTCTGCCTACCATTGATAAAGCCGCATCAATTGTGTAGCTGTGGGTAGAGCTATGTACAGACTGCAACACACTACCTGTAGTTTTCTCACCTCTGTAGGACAGTTTTGATGCTGAAGACATTTCATACTGGAATTGACTCTGGTCACTGTTCCAAAAATTACCTTTCTCCACACCCTCCTCTGTTATAAACATGTTCACTTCTTCCACAAACTGTTGTGCCTTCTGACGTATAATATTATCGTCTTCTATGTCCTTACGTGTGACAAATGTAGTAATATGCCTGAATGAAATGCCATATTCAGCCTTGAGATGGTCGATAAAGGAAATGGAAGCTTTGAAATTGACTAAACCAACCATTTTATTCCCTTCTAGTGCCCACATCTGCAGATGCCACTAGTGAACTGTAGATCCATACCTCCTTGCACCATCAAATTGCGATATTACATACTCCTTTATAGTTTGTAATTGCGACAGTCTCTTTCCTTTGAAATGAGCACCTGCTCCCTGTTTCCTAGACACATAATCTAGAATTAATGTGCAATTTGATTTACTTTTGATGCACTTATAGCGCTTCATTAATTTGCTATAGGAATTGAAGCCACAATTGTATTAGTCCTCATAAATGTTCTCTAGTACGCTGTCATCAATATCTTTTAATACACTGGACCTCATCTTTTTTGGGTGGAGAGAGTTCGTACTCGCTTTGACTTGACTGTTCCTGTTGCACTAGAGATGAATGTCGTGCACTGCCTGAAGAGCCACTTTCAGGTTCCTCCTGTCCTTCAAAATCCGTGTATCTATCCAGCGTAACATGTACTTCTGTGTCATCGCCATTATATTTCTGAATTATTATGTTATATAATATATCCGTGAAATCCATTTCCTCGGCCCCGATGTCATTTCCATATTCAGCACGTCGCAACTCGGTCCGTAATATTTGGACACATGCGAAGGATTAATTCTCTTCATGATATCACTGCACTGTGCACAGTTTACACAGTAACGTGCTTGCGAACACTCCAAGAGACAAATACGTACTGCAGCTATACCACTCACGCAACTTGAGCACTGGTGAGTGCAGCTACACTATGCCACCGTCTAGTGGCGCTAGCAGACAAGTGCGGAGTTTTGCATGGAAATGAAGCACACCACTGTTTTGTTTATGTTTGCTTGTTATTCTAAACATGGTTTTGTGCGGTTCCGAAAATTCAAGGTCAAAGGTGTCCCTTGTTAGTAGAAAAATAGTCTCTCATTAGTGTTAGTGAAGCAGGTACATTATTAGGTATAAATATTTGGACACATCTAAAGTGTGAATATATTGTAGTCATCTCAGAGAATGTTCTGCTATGTAATTTAAGTTTCATGTCCCTGTGATCCTTTATACAATGCCTGCGTTGGAATTTATGAATTTAATATAACAATCAGAGAGTTGAGATTCGTCATGAAATTTTAAGCTAAACTCTTTGAATTGACACCTCCGGTAATATTTTAACCCAGTAGTGACAGATGTACTGAATGGCTGAAATGCCAGTCAGATATTCATTCGTTGGAATACATTTGGGTCCTAATGAGCAGATGTAAGTTCACAGTAAGCTTTCTCACCAGAGAATTTGGGAGATGTATCACATTCAAAAACTTCCCTATAAAATGTGTAATCACCATCGTCACCACTGCAATATACCTGCATTTTGTCATGGAAATGATTTAAATACAGTATATGTGGTGTGTCTGCCCGGTCTAGAAAGCCAAGAATAACGTCCGAGAGGATTCGTCGTGCTGACCACACGACACCTCGCAATCATCAGACTTTCGGGCTGAGCAGCGGTCGCTTGGCAGGCCAAGGCCCTTCAAGGCTGTAGCATCATGGGGTTAGATTTTATGTGTGGTGTGTCTGAAAATACCCACAATTTTCTACTTTAGTAATCAAAAGATGTATTGTTCCATGTCGTGCTGCAATGGTTAAACTCGCAAAGATCTGGCAGAACCAGACAATATCAAACGCTACGAAGATGCACTTAGTGGAATCTCTGTGTTTCCAGTCTTTTTGTATGGCTGTGAGACCTGGACTGTGAATGCTAGAGACAAAAGTCTAATTGATGCCTTTGAGGTGTGGTGTTGGCGGAGAATGCTGCGAGTACCCTGGATGGAAAGAAGAACCGATGATTCCATTGTGAACAAACTGAGCATCCAGAAACGTCTATCTTCCCTTGTGAATGAGTGTTACTTTCAGTTCCTCGGCTTCATTTTCAGAAGAGAAGGAGAGAACTTGGAAAAGACCGTTTTGCAAGGCAAAGTTGAAGGCAGTTGACCACGGGGAAGAACAGCAAATAGATGGTTAGATCAGGCAAAGAAGATCACTGGCCTACCTCTTCAGACCATGCTAAGGAAAGCTGAAAACCGCTCTGGATGGAGGCATCTCGTAAAGCATGCAACGAAGAAATGAGCGAGTTATGACGTCTCGACGCTCGGCAATGAGCAAAACAACTAATGCTGATGAATCTGGCATTGGTATAGAGCACTTCAGGTTTATTGTGTTACCTCATATTAAGTAAACTTTTTCAAGATTAAAATTATTGTGTCCACCTTTTCAATACAAATATATATTTTTAGTGGTTAAATTCTACATGAATGAAACACACCAGTTAGGGACATGTTTTGCCCTAGTTATGGGCATCTTCAGCCTATATTAATCCTAAGGTCAAGAATTAAAAATATAAACACTGGAACTTATAGTAAACTAACTTAATACTAAATACAATTGTCTTATGCTATTTACACAGTTTACAATATGTACAGTATGTACAATAAGTGCATTAACCTTGCCAGAATTTATGAACAATGAATTACATTATTTACAATGATCAGACCTCCAATTGCAGATTGGATTGATCACAACTTGAAATGGGGCTTCTCAATAGTATTGACTAGAATTTATCACTGCGTGAGTTGGGGTTTCTTCAGCTGTTAGTCGCCTGAGTCATAAGAATTTTTACAACACCGGAATCTTGGATAAAATCGTTAATATTCAATTTATAGTCCACATGTAGTTGGAAATGAAATCCATTCAAACGAAGACATTTGGGCCAAAAATAAATGAAATTTATATAATTGTAAATTTAAGAGGGCTTTCTTTTGTACGATGCTTTAATTACATTTCTTATCCAAATCTCGTTGACATTATTCTGAATTCTATTCGTATTATGAACAATGAAATTTGTATTAACTTATTTTATAATGACTAGAATTCCAATTGTGGATTGGTTTGGTCAAGCATGAATAGGGGTTTCTCAAAATGTACTGACTAGAATTTATCACTGCGTGAGTTGGGGTTTCATCAGCAGATA
This sequence comes from Anabrus simplex, assembly GCF_040414725.1. NCBI lineage: Eukaryota > Metazoa > Arthropoda > Insecta > Orthoptera > Tettigoniidae > Anabrus > Anabrus simplex. The sequence continues at coordinate 903,639,467 of NC_090266.1, read as the reverse complement.
TGGTCGCCTGAGTCGTAAGAAATTTTAACAATACCGGAACCTTGGTTAAAGTCGTTCATGTTAGGGTTTGAAACAGTTTGAATATTCCTTTAGAAAGAAGCATGGCTATGTTCTAAGGTTGAAGCGTGTAAGTAGGATACATATTGTTGATTTCAATCATTGTTTATCGGAATAAAAATATTCTGTCATTCTTGTGGATAAACTTCCCATTGGTGCATATTCAATCTGGGAGGAATATGAGTTGTCTGTAACTGGATAAGAGAAAAAATGGGGAATTAGAATGATGAATATGGAACCCAATACGGTAATAAAGTAGAGTGAGTGTTTATCGTATGAACTTACTTGTCTTGTCGACGTTAGCTGGGATCCATTGTTCCGGTTGTGTCTAAACGGCTAAGCTTGCTCCTAGTGTAGTATCGATGCTGAAGCGGAGGGGTGGAGCCTGGTGGGGAAGGGGGCGTGATATTCAAATTGTGCGTCTGTATTGTTGCTTGAGAGGCGTTACTTGAATTGGATTGGGCGGGCCTGGCATTAGGTGTGGCTATTGGAGCGCATGCATTCTGTGATTTAAACATACTGGGAACTTTATTCTGATTTACGGTCTGGATTAACCTCTGAGTTGTTTCACATAACGGATTTTTGTTATCGATGGCATCGTTAAGATTATTATTTTTGTTATAAGATTGGTCCAAATAAATGTACAAGTTTTCTGTTTCGTTCAATAATTTCCCTTTGCTTAGGTTTTTAATGACCGTCAAATCATTTTCTATAGAGGTGAACTTATGGCCTGTTTCAGTAATATGCCGGCTCATGGCCGAATACTTATTATGCTTGGAAGCATTGTAATGTTCCAGATACCTTGTGTAAAAGCTCCTCCCGGTTTGTCCAAAATATGTGAACCCACATTGAGCACATTTTAACCTATAAACAACTGACCCTGAGTAAATGTTGTTGTTATTATTGACTCTACTGTGGTTGAGGAATATGTTCCGATTATTATTTATTGTCTTGAAGGCTATGTTGACGCTGCGGTTTTTTTTTTTTTTTTTTTTTTTTTAGTGATCTGATGGATAGCTGGGCTATTATACGTAAGGGTGGTGTAACTGTTTGTCTTTGCTTTCTCTGGGACTAGGTTGGACGATAACTTAATTTTGATCTTATCAATTAACCGATTGATAACATTTACTTTAAAGCCATTGTGCTGAGCCAACCGTCTTATGTAATTTAGTTCTGTTTCCAAACTTTTTGGCGAAAGGGGAATTTTTAGTGCCCTATATATTAGGCTATGATAGGCAGCTAGTTTTTGGGCCTTAGGATGTAAGGACAAATCTTTAATAGTTATGGGTGAATGAGTAGGTTTCCTAAAAATTTGAAATTCAAAAGTGTTATTCAAACGTGTAATTGTTAAATCTAAAAAATTTAAGGAATTGTTGACCTCATCTTCTTTAGTGAATTTGATGTTAGGATCTATTTCGTTCAGTGAGACTAATATATCGTGACTGTTAGTAATGTCCTTATTGATGATCACAAAAGTATCATCAACAAATCTTAGCCACAAATTAATGCCCTTTATTTGTGGAATTTTTGTATGTTCTATATAGTCCATGTAGATATCTGCTAGAATGCCAGATAGAGGGTTGCCCATAACTAGGCCTTTCTGCTGATAATATTTACCATTAAAGGAGAAGTAATTATTGTTTAGAACGAAATTTAATATCTTTATGAATTCTTCTATTTCCATTTTACTAAGGCCGCTGTGTTTATTGATGTTGTCATGGATAATTTTAATGGTTTCTTTAGTAGGAATACTTGGAAACATGTTTGTGACATCGAAAGAACATAAAATATGGTTGGGTTGCAGTTCAAATTTCTTCAATATTTCGCAGAAACTGATTGAATTTTTTAAGGGAGATTTATTGTTGAAAATATAATGTTTTCTTAAAAACCTATGAATGAATTTCAATACTTTATAGGTAGGGCTATTCCTGCAATTTATAATGGGACACATTGGGATGTAATTCTTATGAATCTTGGGTAAAGCTCTGGCGGTAGGGATACTGGGGTTCATGTTGAAAAGTCTTTGTTGCTCTTGCTCGCTGAAAAGAAAATTAGAACTTTTTACTAAAGTTTTTAAATTTCGCTGAATTCTTACAGTGGGATCTTTGTTAACTATCAAATAACTTGTATTATTAAAAAATTCTTCTGTTTTTTTGGTGTAAAATTGTTTGTCTAGTAGGACTGTGGAACCTCCTTTATCTGCCTTAGTAACAATAATGTTATTGTCGTTTATTTTTGTTTTTAATTTCTGAATTTGTTTTTTATGATTGAAATCAAAATTAGCATTTAACTCTTGGGCCAGTTTAGGTAATTCCTTTTTTACTTCGTATCTAACATCGTTTTGAATCTCAATGGGGAGTTTCGAAATACCGGTTTCTACCTCTGCTACTGTATTGATGATGTCGGTTGTTTTATTTCGGCTAGGCCAATTATACTTTAGACCCTTATCCAATATCCCAATTTCTTCCTGAGAAAACTGAACGTTTGTCAAATTGACTACTGTGGATGTGTTAACATGTGGGGATGCTGGTCTTTGTGAAACCTTGTTATGTGCGGGAGATCGTATCTTAGATTGTATTAACTGGGAGAGTTTTTTATCAAGTGTTGCTTGCTTCCTTTCTAATGCAATATTCAATTTGTTGTCCACATGTAGTTGGAATGAATTCCATTCCAACGGAGACAACATTTGGGCCAAAAATAAATGAACCTTATATAATTATAAATTTTAGAGGGCTTTCTTTTTGTACGCTGCTTTAATTTCATTTCTTATCCAAATTTCGTTGACCTTGTTCTGAATTCTATTCATATTGGTTAAACCCTTCCTCTGCGTGGGTTTTAGGAACTTTGGTACCAATTTTTGTTCAAGACATTGTTTTAAATAAGCTATATCTTTTGTTAAATTGCCTATTTTGACCTTAAGATTCAAATATCTGTTTAAACGATAATTTGCCTGGTTGGCTATCAAGTTACAAGTAACTAATCTCATTTTGTTCCGTATTGAAGATACAATAAGTAAACTCTTTCAAGATTAAAATTATTGTTTCCATCTTTTCAATACAAATATATATTTTTAGTGGTTAAATTCTACATGAATGAAACACACCAGTTAGGGACATGTTTCGCCCTAGTTATGGGCATCTTCAGCCTATATTAATCCTAAGGTCAAGAATTAAAAATATAACCATAGGAACTTATAGTAAACTAACTTAATAATAAATAGAATTGTCTTATGCTATTTACACAGTTTACAATATGTACAGTATGTTCCACATTCATCATTCTAATTCCCCGTTTTTTCTTATCCAGTTACAGACAACTCATATTCCTCCCAGATTGAATATGCACCAATGGGAAGTTTATCCACAAGAATGACGGAATATTTTTATTCCGATAAACAATGATTGAAATCAACAATATGTATCCTACTTACACGCTTCAACCTTAGAACATAGCCATGCTTCTTTCTAAAGGAATATTCAAACTGTTTCAAACCCTAACATGAACGACTTTAACCAAGGTTCCGGTATTGTTAAAATTTCTTACGACTCAGGCGACCATATCTGCTGATGAAACCCCCAACTCACGCAGTGATAAATTCTAGTCAATACATTTTGAGAAACCCCTATTCATGCTTGACCAAGCCAATCCACAATTGGAATTCTAGTCATTATAAAATAAGTTAATACAAATTTCATTGTTCATAATACGAACAGAATTCAGAATAATGTCAACGAGATTTGGATAAGAAATGTAATTAAAGCATCGTACAAAAGAAAGCCCTCTTAAATTTACAATTATATAAATTTCATTTATTTTTGGCCCAAATGTCTTCGTTTGAATGGATTTCATTTCCAACTACATGTGGACTATAAATTGAATATTAACGATTTTATCCAAGATTCCAGCGTTGTAAAAATTCTTATGACTCAGGCGACTAACAGCTGAAGAAACCCCAACTCACGCAGTGATAAATTCTAAACAATACTATTGAGAAGCCCCATTTCAAGTTGTGATCAATCCAATCTGCAATTGGAGTTAAGGTCATTGTAAATAATGTAATTCATTGTTCATAAATTCTGGCAAGGTTAATGCACTTATTGAACATACTGTACATATTGTAAACTGTGTAAATAGCATAAGACAATTGTATTTAGTATTAAGTCAGTTTACTATAAGTTCCAATGTTTATATTTTTAATTCTTGACCTTAGGATTAATATAGGCTGAAGATGCCCATAACTAGGGCAAAACATGTCCCTAACTGGTGTGTTTCATACATGTAGAATTTAACCACTAAAAATATATATTTGTATTGAAAAGGTGGACACAATAATTTTAATCTTGAAAGAGTTTACTTATTGTATCTTCAATGCGGAACAAAATGAGATTATTTACTTGTTACCTCATATTCCTAAGCATTTCCATTAACTTCTAATTGGACTGGCTACCGCCTGATATGAAACTAATAATTTAACACCGAATTGTTCTAATTTTATCATAACCTGGATGAGAATTTTTGTGCTTATGTCACCAGGGGCAATGTTTCGGCTGTGGGCTGAATCCAGTTACTAAAGAGAGAGAAGAAACATGAAAAACTGGAGCATGATCTGCCAATTAATCCTTGTTCTCCTTGGGAGTAAAATTTCCCAATCAACGAAGCCACCCACTTCAGAAAATTAGAGTTAAACTTAATTTCTTTCCGAAGTTTAACTTCATCCAAATTAGTCATTCCGGTCATTAGCCTTGACATGTATCGCTATTCTCACAGCAAGATATGACCTAAATCAATTTAAACAGAAAATAATCTGACTATGGCCAAATACAGACTGAAGTCGCTCTTCTCTGGGACTCACGATATTTGGTTCTAGCTGTTCAATACTTATGTACACTATTCTAATTAAATAATGTATACATAATGCTAACCACACCCAGGCAACTGGAGTGGGACATTGATGATGATGATGATGATGATGATGATGATGATGATAAATTATGGTATGACTAAAAACATTAACTGTATATTGGTCAACAATTTGACTACAAGAATTTCATTAATGTTATTGTTTTTTTAACACTGCATTAGTCGCCTGTTATCTGTGAAATACACAATGGTGATTATTTGCTGCAATTTGGAGCTTCCTTGAGGCTAGAAGCCCATTTCAGCTCCTAGTGGTGATATCCAGTAGTGTTGTGACCTTCATGCAATACAAATGTCACGAGCTGCTGCCGGCTTATCTCACAGATATAATGTGAGTAAATTTGTAAATTATTCATGTTTATCACTAATGCATTTGATTTGCTGTGAAATAGCTCATTATTGTTTGTGCTAGTGCTTGCACGTCGAGATCTTTTGAAATTCAAAATGAAGATAAAGATGATTTGTAAAACTGTAGTGTATTCAGTGAGGTGTTTGATCAATGACTAACATTACAATGTCAGTATCCTGAAGACCATGAAAGGAACAATCAGATAATTAGTTTAATTGTTTCAAATGTGCCAGTGCCCTTTCTCAATATTTCAAGGGATATGTTGTAAATATGTTGACTGATTGATGTTTGTTGTTTAAAGGGGCCTAACATCGAGGTCATCGGCCCCTAATGATACGAAACGAAATGAAATGAAATGAAATTACAACTTAAAAGAACAAAATCCTCCACTGACCAGAATTCAAAGCGTGAGGACGAAGAATGAATGGATGGATGGATATGAATTTAAAACGATCAGTGGATCCGACCCACAATGCCTCACATGCACAGAAGCTGGCACAAAACAATAGTATTACTGACCAAGGGACTGTTTCTATAGCACGATACGGAATCGATTGTGCTTATAGACGAAGCGGGTCCAAAATCCAGGTCATCGGCCCGTTATAATGGTATTAATCGCTAGGAAAACAAAACCATGCTATGTGTATAATGTTGCGGTACTAATCAAAAGTAGCGGAGACTCGCAATATTCCACACATTATGGTACTATTCACAGGTAGTGTAATGCGCACATATAACACAGACCTATGGTGTTTCGCACATTGCGGCGCTATTTACAGGCAACGCAAACCTATGGCGTTCCTCACATAAATGGACTAATCACAGGGATTCGTACTATCCCGTGGAATTCCTCACACAGTGGGAACTGAGCATAGGTAAGGCAGAACCATGGTGTCGCTAATCCATGGTGTTGCTCATATAGGGGTACGGATCACAGGTACTGTAGGACCTACCTCCTGATTCACACACTGTCGCTACTAATCACAAACCTATTGTGTACCTAACATAGTGGTACTACGCGCAAGTAAATGCGACCCATGGTGTTCCCTGCATGATGGTACTAATTACAAGTTGTCTCATGATTCTAATTGGATCATCGCTTGGTCGTCCCTTTTAGTCGCCTCTTACAACAGGCAGGGTATACCGTAAGTGTATTCTTCCTCTGCATCTCCCACCCACAGGGGGGTTTTGTGTTTAGTCCGCGAGAGGTATTTTATTTCCCTCAAGTCAGCCGGCAAGCCAGTTAGGACCCCCTATGCGCCACCTGGGACGTGCCACGTGGGAGTATCATCTCTCCCCCTGCTACGCCAGCATAGTAGGTTCATGGATGTTGTAAATAAACCTTAAAGAACATTTTAGGTTGGTTTCTACCTTCCACAAATTATATAGGAGTTGTGTAGATGGACTGAATTTATGTATCACTCAGTTACGATGCCAGCATTATGCTACTTTTAGGATGCGCCTAGTGTGGTGTTAAAAAAAATGTAGGGCGTTACCATTCAATGGCATCAATATTGATGCTGCATCTTATTACTGCTGTCATGTACCGACCTCCCAGGGACTCGAACCGGCGGACTGTCAGGTGGAAGGCAGTCGGGGTTCGCAGCCGAGTCTAGAGCTCAAGGTGTCAGAGGAGATTAATTAGTGTTAGAATGATGATCAAAGACAGGAGACACCTTGTAGCATTAAGGTAATTGAATAATAATTATAGTCAGATTTAGTTATTGTAAGAAAAGGGAAATATTTCAAGAAGTTACATGTAGTGGAGAGCAGTTTGTGAAACGCGCTCGCTTACACAAGTGTTGACTAAGAGTGGAGACTTGTTGATCACAACAAGATATTTACTGTGTATCGACAAACAGAGCTAGTATGCCAGCGGGCCAGGCGGCCCGCCCGATAACCGACAAAGGAACAAAGCCGAGTGCAAAGCCAGTCAGGGTCAGTACAGATGCACTTTAGGAAACAAGGAAAGATGAGGACAAAGTAAGACAGAAGACAGTAGTGCCTAGGTAGCAGCACTTACTGTGACAACTTTTGAGAATAGCTGCTTGAAGGCGCCACGGACTGGATGAACAGTTTGGTAATGCCTGTAAGACCCAACCCCTTGGTAGGAGGTAGGGATAGAACTTTGAGTTCAGAAGCGGAGATATAATCCCTGGCCAAGATGGCGCGGGGCCTTCTTCCAGCCAGTAGTTCGTACTTGTCAGAACGAGATTCTTTTCGAGCATAGCCCAAGTGCCATAGGGCAAGATTAAGATAGACGCGTAGTAGAACAGTAGGCGCGTGGAACAAGCTCGCTCTCTCTATAGATCATTACATTCAGACTTGTACATATACTGTACATAGTAGTTTTAGTTGTCCTCAGTAATAAAGGACAGGGAAATAATTTCATCTTTTATTTCGGGAGTTGCGGGACGAGTCATACCTACAAATTACCTCCCTACATTCCGCTCGGCAGGTCAGGTAATACTTCAACATCCAACGGCCTGGTGACCAACCTACGAGAATGTCTCTCAGGACAGGTAGGTCACGACACTGCATGCAATACCTCACTTCTGCCATCTAGACAAAATACTCGGCACCATTCTCAATCAAACAGTTAGCAGCGTACTTGGTGCTAAAACTTCAGCAAACTTATAAAGTTTGTATTTGTTGTATTCAAAATATAGGAATGTCCCTTAGTTGTCACGGTTACATTTAACACAAGAAAATAAATTCATTCAGTGAGGGCAGGTTTCAAATACTTATTCTTCCCACGTAATATCCCTACAAGATCAGTAACTTCTTCCTTACAGAGTTTTCCAATTTACTGCATGACACATTTGTTCATATCTGCAAGCATATATTATTGGAATTTCTTCCAGCTGTAATTTGAGACATTCCTAACAGAAAAATTCTTAAAAACAAAATTTATAAATGGACCATGGACTTGCGAACTTAGTATAGAATTTAACTATTCCTTATATAACAGTATCTGCCAAAATGCATCTTTTGGTTCAAATTTCTCTCCTTAAATCACATTTACGTTTATTTAATTTAAAAACAGAATTTAGAATATTGAGACGCTGAAGTTAAATGATGTAGTATATGTAGTATGGCTTGACTAACAGCAGGTTTAATAGCCTGACACAAGGCATGGAGGAGGAAGTTAAGAGAAGGAGACCCACAGAAATGATGGTTAGGCTCATCTTATAGTGACTTGAAGGTAAGAGCTGTTGAACTGAACAAGGCCACAGACCTAGTTGCAAATAGAGAATTGTGGAGTTGCATAGTTTATTCACAGGGGTTTGGAGACTGAACACTGAAAGGCATAGCAATCGGTAATGAATATGTATGTATGTATGTATGTATGTATGTATGTATGTATGTATGTATGTATGTATGTATGTATGTCATGCTATATCAAGAAAGTAAAGAGATTCAAGTACTTGGGAGAAATAATACAAGAGAACAGGTTGGAAAAAATGAAATTCAAGAACAGGTGAGAAGAAATGAACTAATCTATCAACTAACAAAGAACTCCGACAACAAGAAGGTGCTTTACTACTAGTGCTGTATTTCTCTGCATCCAAGACGACCCCCACTTTTCCCTTCAAAAAAGTTAAATCAGTCTTAAAAAGTGCTTTGTAAAATCATAATTTATTTACCGGTGTAACAAATTTCAAAATTAATTTGAGAAATGAAAAAAACACACACAAGTATCATGAAAATCCTACCTACTTCCCTAATCATTTTCATTGGAGGTACCGGTATCTGATAATGTCTTTGAAAGTTCAGGGAATTCCTATTCGCGAGCCCGCATTCGTATCGCATCTCATGTTATGGCCATTCTGACATTGCATTTTTCATGCACATACCTAACAATTTCATCTTCGACTTCTGTAAAGCGTTCTTGTTGCAGGCCACTGAATTATTTTTTTGTACAGTACGCATTTTTTAAGCTACCTTTGGCTTCACGCTAATGTTGAACATTGCCTTTAGTTATGCTGTATTTTCTTGCGGCTACACAATTATTCTTCATTTCCGCATGTTTAACAAACATTAACTTAAAATTGACATCATAGTATCGGTGAGAAGCCATTGAAAATTTGCCAGCAATACCTGTTCCACATGCCTCTACCACATCACGATCCATTGCGGAAATATTTCTCCTGTTTATAAACGGTTACGTTTACTAAGCGTCAGGTTAAGTAGACGAGTAATAACTCTGTCACTGACTAACCAAGGCACTTCTAAGAATCCTAATGGTTGCATCCTTGCTATTCCAATTTGAACGACATTTCCTGCGCAGCTGGGTCTTGAAAGTACGGTACATTATGTTTGATCTTCCAATTAGCTCAAGAGAGTAGGCCTAATGTTTTGATGCCATTTTGCGGATTTGAAAAACTTTTTGTAGAGGCTAGTAGAATGTCATTCTGATTCACTATTTTCAGAAAAAGTGACGTTACGCAGAGCCACTGTACAATCAATTGCCGCGGCTAGTGACGTATAATAAAGACATGGATGTTGAAAGTTTAAAGCATGCGCGGGTTTTGAAGGGAAGCAGCATGGTTGCCGTGATTTTTCACATAAAATTCTAAGAAAAAAGTCTTGGATTCAGAGAAATACGGTACTTTCTTCAGCTTATCCCAAATATTTCTAGAGTCAACGGAGCCATCCAAGCTCATTTCGGTTTTGTTAGGTGTTAAAGACCGGATTCCCTTCCTGACCCCACGTGATTTTTCAGGTGAAAATTCCAGCCCAGGATCAACTGGCATTTGAACCTCAGCCATCCAAGTGGATAGCCAGCAGCTAAGCAACTGTGTTTACCCCCACCAAGAAGGTGAGGTTAAATTAAAACATCTAGGTACATTCGTCAAACCCAAGTGCTTGCACACAGCAGAAATATTGGATATGATTAGGAAAGATGTTAAAATGAAAGAAAGATAATCACCAAAATTTCTTGCCCAAAGATGAAAATTTGGGAGAAGAGACGCAGTCCTAACAAATAACTGTACCGGTAACAGAAAATCGCATTGTTACTAGCCCAAGTCAAGGCATGGAAGTGAGGCCTCACCCACACATGCTAGAGAAGCATCTATGGTTCCTCCACATGGGTGAAACGGTGGTTCAGGTGAAGTGGGGCTGGTGATTGAGGTGAAGGCTCACTGCGGGGCGCTGGAACCAACACATCACTTTGCTCTACGTAGCCTGGACAAGCCGCGGGTTGGGAAAGGGGCAATCCCAACCCAGGGGGAAAGTCATGGCTGTGAACTCAGTCATGATAATGCCAAGTGGAGACCACATGAGCAGGCCTACTGAAGGGGGAAAAAAACCTTGCTAGGTTCGCGCCAGGGGCGGACCGCTGGATGGACGACTGAGGGGCGTGGTCTCTGCTATGGAGAGCCTGAGTTGCAGGAGGACAATGTCTGGCTGTATGCTTCACCACGGATGCAGAGAACGACGCTCAGGACCCTAGAAGGGGCAAGAAACCTATGATTCATTGAAATATGGATGCTTATAAAGAACCAATTTCAAAACTTCAACATCAAGGGAAGCAAAGGAAGCTCCAGTAGAGCAGATCCGGGAGCAAGCCCAAGATGAAAAAATGGAGACAGAAGTCCCAACTGGACAGGCTGTCGCCGACTCAAAACAAGAAATGGCAGCAAAAGCTCCAGTAGAGCAGACTACTGTCAGAATCAATCAGCACAATACCAAACTTCTCACACAAGAGTGGAGAGTGCTGAATGCCACTTCATTCGACAAGACAGGAAGGACAGTTGTTTTGAACCTTGGTGAAAGAGACTTTGAAGAGCTCAAAAAGAGAAGCCTTAAGGCTAAGCTCAGCATTGGGCAGATAAAGTTTTAAGTCATCAGGGGAAGAACGAAGCCCAATGTTGATAAAGATGGAGCTGAAAATCCTTCGGGCCAATCTTCAGAATAAAAAAGCAGCTGTGGCCAATTTCACCAGGAAGTTCAAGTCCGAGGCTATTGACGTGGCCCTTATTCAAGAGCCATGGGTAGTCAAGGGCAGAATAGCAGGACTGGCGGAATCTGGAGATAGGCTGATGTACAATACAACATTGGAAATACCCAGAACATGTCTTCTTGTGAACAGTAAATTAAAATGTCTTTTATGTTGCAGGAGCACTGTTCACGGAACTTAACCGTGAGAAAGATTAAACTTGGAAATTGGGAGGGACCCAGAAAAATAACCAGGCAGCACAAACTGCAATGCAAGAGGCAAGTCTTTACTAGAGTTTATTATTGTAACTGAGTTGACGATACTAAACCTAGGGGGCCAATGACCTTCGATGTTAGGCCCCTTAAAACAAGCATCATCATCATCATCATCATCATCATCATCACTAAACCTAGGAAACAAGCCTACATTTATAAATAAAAATCGTAGGGAAGTAATAGACATTACACTAAGCACTACGCATATTGCAAACTTTATTAAAGACTGGAATGTGCTGGATGAACCATCACTGGCAGACCACCAGCACATCCAATTTGCAATAGATGCAAACTATATGGGATTGAGAGGTACAGAGACCCAAAAAGAACTGGGATAGATTCAGAGAAGTTCTAGGGAAGGCTGTACAAAAAATTCCAACTAACGTGAAAGGACAGAAGGAATTGGACGAGGCAGTGGAACTATTAGAAAAGGCCATTATAGACTCACTCCATGAAAACTGTCCTCTCAAAGAAAAGAAAAACACCAAAAACGTAAGGTGGTGGAACAACAAACTAGCCAAAATGACAAAAGATGTTAGGATGTTGTATAGAGTATTATTGAGAAATGGTATGTGGGACAGGAAACTAGCTGAGAATAACCTAGAGATACGGAAAGCAAAAAGAAAATCTTGGAGATTGTTCTGTGAGAAAGTAGAATCACACACTGAAACAGCAAGGCTCCAGAACGTTCTGAAAGCAACCCATATAAATCAAGTGGGGACACTGGAGAAACCAGATGGGTCACTTACTCAGGCAGGGAGGGACACGCTGGAGATACAAATGGCGTGTCACTTTTCTGAGGCTGAGGAGATGACAGAAGAAGAAACGGTCGGAACAGAGACTGGAGCTCGAAGAGCAGACCAGTACTGTGCCAAGAAAATAATAAAACATAACCATGTACAAAGGCCACTAGAAAAGTTTTCCAATACACAAAAACAGTTGGCTGGACACCCTTGTTATGGTGAGGGATGAAAAGAGGGGTGAAAACCGGTTTATAAGACAGCAAGGTGTAGGTGAAGTGAACACTACACAGAGTAAAGATTTTGTACCAGAAGTAACGCTTTATTATGACTGTTGCGAAAGGATAGGTAGTGAAATCAAATTAGAACAGATACCTGAAATTAATAAGTTGTCATTAAATAACCTGGTGAATCACATTGACGATTTTAAATGGGCTACCCACAAGACACAGGAAGTGGAAGAAATGGTGAAACAAAAGGAAGAGGAAATGCAAAGACAAATAATCTATCAGCATATTAATGTGTACAAATATATTATATGGACAGTTATTAGTATCATAGGTTTAATTTTAGGATGTTATTGTTGTAATTGTTGCTGTCCGAAACTAGGGTTTCCAGCAAAGAGATGGTTCGATGATGCACAGGCTCATTGCCCAAATATATGTATAAAGCAAATGGTTATTACGAAGGGTGATAAGGTTAAGACTTCAGACGAAGATTTAACTATATTCCAACATCCCAGGCGGATCCGGGGACGCTTGGAGATGTCTGAGGAAATCATGGAATTAATGGAATTACACTCCAGGCCTACCGGGGGATGCCTTAGTAAGCCTGTGAGATCTATAGAAGCAGTAGAAATAGATACCAAGTATTAATCAGATTAGAGAACACAACCTTCTCCTTCACCACAGGGTCGCCGATCCTTGCGCACAAGCGACATCGGAGTGTGAATAGTGTAGGATAGAAATGGATGCAACGTTAGGTTGCATCCATTCCTTCCCTAAGGGGGGAGATGTCGTGTACCAACCTCCCAGAGGCTCGAACCGGCGGACTGTCAGATGTAAGGCAGCCGGGATTCGCAGCTGAGATTCAATCTTAGATATCAAAGGAAATAAGTCAGTATCAGGGTAATAACCAGTAATACCTTGTAGTGTCAGAACATTGTATGGTAATTATATTCAGATTTAATAATTAGAAGGATGAAGAAGCTTTTCGGTGAAGTTAGAAGTAGTGGAGAGCATTAGCCAAGCAGAGAGCTTGTGAAACGCGCCTACGAAAACATGTTGACAACAGCGGATGTTTGCTTGTTTGTGTATTGACAAACCGAGTCTAATAGTTTGTATGAGAGCCGGACGGCTCACCGACAAAGGGAGCAAAGCCAGTACAGTTGCACTCTAGTAAAGACAAGGAAACAAGAGTGCAAGAGTAGGACACAGAGACAGTAGTGCTCAGAGGGCACCACCTACTGAAACAATTAGTTCAGAATACTAATTGAGGGCACCACCTACAAGACGAACAGCTAGGTAATGCCCATGGACCCAACCCCTAAGGTAGTGGGAAGGGGACCGACCTTTGCTTCTAGGAGAGCAGATATAACCCTAAGCCAAGATGGCACAGGGCTCTCTCTTGACCAGTAATTCGTACTATTAGGATCAGGCTCTTTCGAGCAGTCAGTCGTGTTAGAGAAGTTGTACATAAGTGCCGCAGGGCAGTATTCGGACTTAGCGCGTAGCCGTAGGGTAGGCTCACGAAACAAGCTCTCGTCAGACCAACGTATTCAGAACCTGTAAGTGATTCTGTAAACAGTGTATACAGTCGACCTGGGTAATAAAAGAACAGTAAAGTTTTTCATCTTTTATTTCGGGAGTTGCGGGACAGCGTTTGCACCTACAATTACCTCCCTACTTACTGCTCGGCAGGACAGGTAATACATCAACACCAACGACCTGGAGACCAACCAACTAGAACATCTCGCAGAACAGGTAGGTCACGACAGGCCAATAATTTTGGTGTCAGGTAGTGCAGGGTCCCGAGTTCGATTCTCGAACAGAGTCAACTCACCGAAATAACGTGAGAGAACCGCGACTTCGTAGAAGATTTCCATGCAAGAAAACCGCGACTTCGCAGAAGATTGTCTGAACTGCGCTACCGCATATCTTTCGTTCTAGTGCCGTGCATTGCAGAAGAGGAGCATCACTACCGCAGCCTACTAAGCCAGCCCAGCAGAGGGTAGCAGTCCAGCAGCAGACGATGCCATCCGGTGCAGACGCAGCACTACAGCCGACTACTCATCCAGCCCAGCAGTGAAGCAGCATTGAAGATATAAGGTAAGCTGAACATTAATTCAAATGGCACGATGAAATAGTTCAGTACCAGCAGACCAAGGCACTGAGATGCTTGAGGAGGAGGAATCAGTAAGTATGAGTGGGCCTTTTGTAACAGTAGTAGAAGGACATCGCCTCATTGGACGAGAGTTTGATGGCAGTCAACCAGATAGATTGCATGAGTTTATAGCAAACGTAGATGCTGCTGTTCGTATGATTAATGATGAATATCAAGAGTTGATTTTAAGTATATTTTAACAAAGGTTACGGGCAGAGCCCGAGATAAATTATTGGTCAGACGTGATATATATAATTGGGAGAGAGCCAAGCGGGCATTAACAGAATATTATGGCCAGCAAGGCACATTAGATTTGTACATATGTCAAATGTTCCAAACAGTGCAGGACCCATGAGAAACAGTTGCGAAATGGGCACATAAAATAGACTTCTTTTAGAGAGGCAATACTTGAAGACGAACTAGAAGAAGATCGCGACGCACAGTTAAAAATTACGAGAAGATTAAGTGTAGCTAGTTTCATACAAGGGTTAGCCAATCCTAAAATACAAGCCAGAGTACAGTCACAAAAGGGCATTACTTTTGAGAAGGCAATGGCACTTGCACAACAGGAAGAAACCGTAATCATGTCAAAGAAGGCACAAGAGGGCCTGCAACACAAACATAGCTCAGGGTTTAGCAAGCACAGACAAGAACAGGAAAGCAGTGCAGCACCAAAGTGGCATACTAAGACAACACATGCTAGTGTTAGGGTGATCTGCTACAATTGTAATAAAGGCCACATAGCAAAGAATTGTAAGAACACAGGAACGCAAGGTGCTCACACTACACGGACCGCTAGTTCCAACACAGCTACAGGGAGCACAACCAGTAAATTAAAATGCTGCTATTGTGGGAAGACAGGGCACACTGAACGTGAATGCAGAAAGAAACAAAGGGATAAGGAAACAGAAGTACGAGAGGCAGTGCACATAGTACGCACACAACCAAATACAGTGACAAGTGAAAACAGAACTTGTTATCGTTGCGGCCGAAAAGGGCACATACAGGCAAATTGTCGACAAGGTGCACGCACTCCTGTGATGTGAACGGGTAGCCGTAGGTGCTATTCGTGTGGCCAACAGAGCCATATTCAGAGAAATTGCCAAAAAGCCCAAGGCAAGTCCACGGGCAATAGGGCCAAGAAAAGTCAAACTCAGGGTGATCGCATAGGGGGCAGGGCCGTAAGATACCAAGCCCAATGCGAACATTGTGATAGGTGGTCACACTGAACCCAAGACTGTTGGTTCAGAAAGGGATGCGGCAGTACGCACGCCACGAATGGCACAGAGGCGGCAAACTAGAACGGGCCCGTAGCAAGGGGACAGTTACGGAGGCCCACAGACCAAAAGGTCCCAAGAATTCTGAAGTAGAAGGCACAGTGCTGATCCAGGTCACAAACCAAGGAAGACCGTGGAGATTTTTTTATAGATACTGGGTCCGATGTCAGCCTAGTAAAGAGGCAATCGGTACCCAAGGAAAACCTGATCAACAGGAGCAAACCAACTGAATTAATGGGTGTAAGTAAAGGGATAATTTACACCCAGGGTATTTCGGGAGTTGCGGGACAGCGTTTGCACCTACAATTACCTCCCTACATACCGCTCGGCAGGACAGGTAATACATTAACACCAATGGCCTGGAGATCAACCAACTAGAACATCTCACAGGACAGGTAGGTAACAACAACCTTCTCACCAGTTGTTACCAAGCAGTGGGATTGAAAACAAGTTAAGATGTCAGTGTGGTCTAAAGGTGAATATCGTGTAATTATCCGCTACAATATTGCTCGTGGATTAACTGTTGACCAGTGCCTGGAGGAAATGACTCCTGTGCTGGGGAAGGACTGTCCACATCGGACAACAATTTTTCGCTGGTACAAGGAGTTCCAGAGGGGAAATTTTGGGGTTGAAGACAATCCTCGTTCTTGGCGACTGTGTGAATGAGTGACTGAGGGAAACATTGAAGCTGTGAGGAAACTGTTGCAGCAAGAGAGGTGGTTGACATATCGGCCTCCACATCCCTGGACAAGCTATTCACTCAATTCTACATGACCATCTCAATGTTAGAAAGGTTTGTTCCCTTTGGGTGCCCCATTCACTTTCAGGACAACAAAGGGCACATCGAGTGAAATGGTGCCGAGAAATGCTAAAATAATTTGAAAATGGGACTTCGCGTAACATCAATAGCATCATTACAGGTGACGAAACTTGGCTTTATTATTACAATGTCCCAACAAAATCCCAGAACAAGGTGTGGCTGTTTGAAGATGAGGGTACTCCTGTGACTGTGTGAAAGTCAAAGTCAGTGAAGAAAAGGATGATTGCAGTATTCTTCACTAAACGGGGCATCCTGACTTGGGTTGTGCTAGAAACACAAAGGCAAAGGACAGTTACTGCTTAGTGGTACAGTGAGACTTGTCTGCCTAAGGTCATCCAGGCTCTCAAGCAGCTCCGTCCAAGGTCATGGCTCAACACTTGGCTCTTGCATCACGACAATGCTCCGGCACATCGTGCTAATGTAACAATGGATTTTGTTGCCAGATCAGGGTTGACTGTGCTTGATCACCCTCCATACAGTCCTGATCTTGCCCCATGTGACTTCGCACTCTTCCCAGAAGTGAAGAGGAAACTGAAAGTGCGGCATTTTGCATCCGACGAGGAGCTTCTGGCAGCATAGGACAAAGGGTGTGAAAATGTAACCGAAGAAAAGTGGCAGATTTGGTTCAGTGACTGGTGTCGACATATGGAGAAGTGTATTCAGTGTGGAGGAAATCATTTTGAAAAAGTCTAAAGCATTCACTCACGTTGAAAAACTTTCCTAGTGCCCTTCGTAAAATAGGCAATTGACTTGTTTCATCCTATAAAGGCTCTGGGGCCAGATGAGATACTTCCAATACTTCTACAGAAAGGATGGGAGACACTCGTCAATGCCCTGACGGACCTTTTCCGAGCTAGTCTAGCTCTAGGGTACATGCCGAAATCATGGTCTGAAGCTAAAGCGGTATTCATACCTAAGCCTGGAAGGGCAAATTATGCCCAAGCCAAAGCATACAGACCATTATGTTTAAACTCCTTCACGCTGAAAGCAATGGAGAAAATTCTGGATAAATATAGCAGAAGAACGGTGCAAATGAACTCAACGTTACATAAAAATCAGTCTGCATATAGACTTGGCAGATGCACTGAAGTAGCACTCCACCAGTTGGTTTGTAAACTAGAGGAAAGCCTAGAATATAAAAGAAATTGCACTGGCGGCATTTCTAAATATAAAAGGAGCCTTCAGCAATACAACCTATGACTCTATGATCAAAGCATTGGAAAAGAGCAAGGTGAGTAAAACCGTCATCAAATGGATTAAATCCATGTTAGACGGAAGGAAGATAAAAGCAACCCTGTTTGAAGAAACACTGACGGTTAGGGCCACCCGAGGCTGTGCTCAAGGAGGAGTTCTTTCTCCTCTGCTGTGGAGCCTCGTGGTAAACAAAATCATAGCTATGCTCAACGAACAAGGTTTTTATACACAAGGATACGCAGATGACCTAGTGATTGTGGTACGAGGTAAGGTGATGAGTGTTATAGGACCTCATGCAAAGATCACTTAACCTTTTGGAGAACTGGTGTCGGGAAGAAATACTATCAGTCAACCCGAACAAGATAACTCTGGTCCCTTTTACAAGGAGGAGGAAATTAGAGGGAAAGAGATCACTGAATCTCTTTGGGCAAGATATATATATATATATATATATATAGAAGAACAAGCACTGCACCTAGGTGTAGATAAAAATCTAACCTGGAATCCACATATAGAAAGGAACATAACCCAGGCCAAGAACTTGCTGTATGCATGTAAAAGAGCTGTCGGGAAGACATGGGGCCTAAGACCATCAATGGTAATGTGGATATATACAATGATCATTAGACCGTTGATGGCCTATGCAGCAATCATGTGGTGGCAGAAAGTAAGCCAAGGAAAAGTCAGTAGCAGACTGGATAGCCTGCAGAGAATGGCATGCATAGCCAAAACTGGGGCTATGAGAACTACACCGACAGAAGCCTTGAATACTTTACTAGACCTCCCATCACTATGCAATTTCATAAAAGGACGGGCTAGAATGAGTTCATATAGATTGGTACAATCAGAGTGTGGGAATGCACAAAGACCCAATCTAGGACACTGTAAAATTAACAGAGTAATAACAGAGGAGTTTTACACATGCCTTCTGATCATATGATACCAAAGTACAACTTTGAAAAACCGTTTGAGACCCAGATAATAAGAAAAGAAGATTGGGATATCAACAAATGGAATACTGAAAAAGAAGATATAGTGTGATGGACTGATGGCTCAAAGACTGGGGATGGCACAGGAGGAGGGATCAATGGGGGAAGACCTGAGAGATCAATCCAGATGAGCCTGGGCAAACACACTACATACAATAAAAATCTTCCGGGCTATTATGCCGTGGTCCACTCCTCTCGCTTCTTCCAGACGTTTCGACTACTGCTGCGGTAGTCATCTTCTGTGGCGTCGCGTAGATACGCTCTCCTGTATCCCACTGGCGACTGCGAAAGTTGTATGGGAAGCAGCTGTATTTATATGTAAATGTGCGGCCTCCAATTTCTTCACGCCGTGCAATCCGACATCTGACTGACAATCTGAAAGCACGACCTCCAATTGGGTAGCGCCGAGCAGCCTGACGTTTCGTTGGGTCTCTGAGCACACGACCTCTGATTGGTTCGCGCCGTGCGTATGTCACCAGGTTGAATATATGAGGGCATGAATTCTGACTGGGTCGCTCCGAGCAGTCTGTCGTCTGATTGGATCTCAGAGTGCACGACCTCCGATTGGGTAGTGCCGAGCAATGGATCCTCTGGTTGGTTGACTGTAATGTCCCCGATTTCAGTAAACTTCAGCCTTACGTTATATAAAGAGGTTTACCAGGCCTTGCTGAGTTTCAGTCCTTCCTCCTTTCTATTAAAGTTATCCGGATGTTTATGTATTTCGATTGCTTCCCTGTAAAGACGGGCGCGAAAATGGGATGTTGCAGCCAGTATGTCAGTATCCACATAACGGATCTCATGCTTTCCGCCAAGCAGTTCATGCTCCGCTACTGCTGATTTCTCATATAGTCCCAAGCGATAGTTCCTTTTGTGCTCCGTCAGGCGAGTATTGACACTTCTGCCAGTCGTGGCAATATAAACAGCTCCACAGCTGCACAGTATCCTATAGACCCCAGTAGATGTTGAAGGGTCACGTGGATCTTTGGCAGAACGTAACATGTTTCGTAGCTGTCGGGTCGGCTGAAAAATGGTCTTAACATCGTGACGTTCAAGGAGCCTTCCAATACAATCTGTGATGTCCCGTATACTAACAATTTGTTGGTTATTTTGATCCACCTTTTCAATACAAATTACAGTTTGTGTTGCTAAGTTGTAATGTTACAACACTAATTTACCGGGACATGTTTCGCTTTTATTCACAAGCATCATCAGCCTATACAATTGCCTCCAGGTTTGTCATATTTGGGTTGTTGTTACAAATTTCATTACATTGAATGTAAATCTAATTTTAGTGATAACAATATTTAAAACAAGAATAATATACACATTAAAAATTATGACAATATGATTTGCAATGTTAAAATGGATTAACTCTTAATTCTCAAACACATTGACGTCCAAAACACAGTTTTTACAATTTGAAAATTTGGCTAAAAATTGTTTGCAATGTTAAAATAAAATTGATTCAACTATAATTTGGCATTAAAATTTGAGTCATAACTATAAATATTGAATGTTAATATATAGGAGCCATAGTTTCTGAAGTGCGTTGGTTTCTAGAATACAGTAACATTTCAGTATTGAGAATTTTAGTTAAGAATTGTGCTCTCTAAATAATGTTATTTGAAAAGACTGTAATTTTGCATTATGCATGATTAGTCATGATGATAATATAGATTTGAAGTCTTGAGTTCGTTGGAAAATGGCTTCTAGATTTGATGAGGCTTGCTGCTGAAGTTTGGCTATATGATCAGAGGAAGTATTGACATATTTAATTCTTGTTTGTAGCGACCAGACTCTCCGTTGGAAGTTGATTGTTTTGATGTAAGTTATGGTTAAAAGGGGCTTCAATCCAAATTTTGAGTACCGGTATCTGATTATGTTTCTTTCGATTTATGGAATGGAAGAAGCATCTGGAACAAATGGAAATGAACTTAAGTAATATTGTGTGTGTGTGTTGTGCTTATAATGTGAGTGTTGATGTTGCATATCACTTACCCCTTTGTCTGCTGCTACAGAATCTTGTGGGCCTTATTGCGTTACTGTGACTATTGTCTGTTGTGGCTCTACTCCTTGTGTTGTACGTATGAAAGAGCTGTTGTGAGGGGCGGGTAGGGGGTTGAGGGGAAGAGATGTTGGGCGGGGCGTCTGCTATTGATGTGCTACGTGGTGGGGAATTCTTATCTGTTGTCGAGGTGGGGGTAGAGGACGATCCTGCAGGCAGGCCGTTAAGTTTTGGCGTGTTATGTGGAGGGGGACTTTTTTGCGTTGCCGAAATGGTTTCAGTTGTGGGTGTATTTAGATTGAATATTTTAAAGAATTTTCTTTTATCTGATTTGAGATTTCGTAATAATGTTGGCAACTGCTCTATTAACGGACTTTTTATTTCGACCACGTCATTCAAGTTTTTTCCCTTATTAAAGTATTGATCCAAATAAATATATATGTTTTCGAATTCTGTCATTAGCTTTCCCTTTTCGATTCTTTTGATTATTGTAAGGTCTTTGTCTATTGAGGTGTAATGATGGCCGGTTTCTTTCATATGATTACTCATTGCGGAGTATTTATTGTGTTTTAAGGCATTAAAGTGTTCCATGTATCTGGTTAGGAAACTGCGTCCAGTTTGGCCAACATATGAAGATTTGCACTGTGTGCATGTTAGTCTGTATATTCCAGAGCCTTGAAATTTGTTATTGTAGGCATTTACTGTGTTATGGTTAAAAAATAAGTTTTTGTTAGTGTTATATGTTTTAAAGGCTATTTGCATATCTTGTTTCTTGAGTGGGTTTGCTATTTGGTGAATCTTTGAACTGGTGTAAGTGAAGGTTGCGTATTTGGATTTTTTAGTCTTTTCCGGTGTGAGGTTTGTGGCTATTTTGAGCTTTACTTTGTTGATGATTCGATTTACTATGTCTGCTTTATATCCATTGGCTAGTGCTAGTTCTTTTATAAAATTTATTTCTTTTGTAAAATTCGCGGGTGATAAGGGTATTTTGTAGGCTCTGTAGACCATACTGAAAAAGGTTGCTTGTTTGTGGGATTTTCCAACAAACTCAAGACTTCAATTCTAGATTATCATCATGACTAATCACGCATAATGCAAAATTACAGTCTTTTCAAATAACATTATTTAGAGAGCACAATTCTTAACTAAAATTCTCAATACTGAAATGTTACTGTATTCTAGAAACCAACGCACTTCAGAAACTATGGCTCCTATATATTAACATCCAATATTTATATTTATGACTCAAATTTTAATGCCAAATTATAGTTGAATCAATTTTATTTTAACATTGCAAACAATTTTTAGCCAAATTTTCAAATTGTAAAAACTGTGTTTTGGACGTCAATGTGTTTGAGAATTAAGAGTTAATCCATTTTAACATTGCAAATCATATTGTCATAATTTTTAATGTGTATATTATTCTTGTTTTAAATATTGTTATCACTAAAATTAGATTTACATTCAATGCAATGAAATTTGTAACAACAACCCAAATATGACAAACCTTGAGGCAATTGTATAGGCTGATGATGCTTGTGAATAAAAGCGAAACATGTCCCGGTAAATTAGTGTTGTAACATTACAACTTAGCAACACAAACTGTAATTTGTATTGAAAAGGTGGATCAAAATAACCAACAAATTGTTAGTATATCATAGCATAGTTCAATACGGGTCTTAATAATGAGATTAGTTACATGTAATGTCCCGTATATACGGCAAATAAGCGATACCTTTCTTCCTGGGTTCTTCTCGCTTACTATTCGATGGCTATCTTCTGGGGTGCAGGGCTCTCCTGACCTCTTGTACCATGTAGCAATTGGTTTGTAAGGCTAGATCAAGATGCCGTAGTTCCTTCTCGATGTACTCTGGTTCACAGACACGAAGGGCGCGATCCACCCAGGTCTTCATCATGGCGCGCTTCTGGCCAGGATGGTGATTGGAATTTTTGTTTAAATATCGGTCTGTGTGTGTTGGTTTTCGGTATACTTGATGCCCTAGGGATCCATCATTCTTCTTCTTCTTCACCAGCAAGTCCAGGAAAGCTAATTCTCCATCCTTTTCCTTCTTCACAGTGAATTGTATACGAGGATGAATACTGTTCAGAAGTGTAAGAAAACCGTCCAGTGCCTCCTCTCCATGTCCCCATATCACAAAAGGTCAGGAGAACACTCCACCCCAGAAGACAGCTAGCGAATAGTAAGCGACAAGAACCCAGGAAGAAAGGTATCGCTTATTTGCCATATATACGGGATGTCACGGATCGTATTGGAAGGCTCCTTGAACGTCACGATGTTAAGACAATTTTTCAGCCGACCCAACAGCTACGAAACATGTTACGTACTGCCAAAGATCCACGTGACCCTTTAACATCTACTGGGGTCTATAGGATACCGTGCAGCTGTGGAGCTGTTTATATTGGCACGACTGGCAGAAGTGTCAATACTCGCCTGACAGAGCACAAAAGAAACTGTCGCTTGGGGCAATACGACAAATCAGCAGTAGCGGTGCATGCACTGCTTGGCGGAAAGCATGATATCCGTTACGAGGATACCGACATACTGGCCACAACATCCCACTTTCACGCCCGTCTCTACAAGGAAGCAATCGAAATACATAAACATCTGGATAACTTTAATAGAAAGGAGGAAGGACTGAAACTCAACAAGGCCTGGTACACCCCTTTATATTACGTACGGCCGAAGTTTACTAAAATCAGGG
This sequence comes from Anabrus simplex, assembly GCF_040414725.1. Classification (NCBI taxonomy): domain Eukaryota; kingdom Metazoa; phylum Arthropoda; class Insecta; order Orthoptera; family Tettigoniidae; genus Anabrus; species Anabrus simplex. The sequence goes on along the minus strand of NC_090266.1, from coordinate 903,615,795 downwards.
ACATTACAGTCAACCAACCAGAGGATCCATTGCTCGGCACGACCCAATCGGAGGTCGTGTGCTCAGAGACCCAACCAAACGTCAGGCTGCTTGGCACGACCCAATCGAAGGTCCTGGTTTCAGATAGTCAATCAGATGTCGGATTGCACGGCGCGAACCAATTGGAGGCCGCACATTTACATATAAATACAGCTGCTTCCCAAACAAATTTCGCAGTCGCCAGCGGGATACAGGAGAGCATATCTACACGACGCCACAGAAGATGACTACCGCAGACAGTCTGGAAGAAGCGAGGAGCGGACCACGGCATAATAGCCCGGAAGATTTTTATTATATCGACACTGGCCGTGAAAGCCTTCATACTTTAAAAACACACTACAGTCCTTCAAGCGGAAGTGATAGCTATCACAACATGTCTTGAAAAACATCTGAAAATGAACTATAGGAATAAGAACATTTTCATTTTTACGGACAACCAAGCGCCCATTAAGGCACTAGAAGCAGTCCGGATAATATCCAGAATTGTCTGGTATTGCCACTCACTTCTCCTGAAACTCTCAAAGTACAACACTGTCAAAATAATATGGGTACCAGGGGCATGCAGGTATAGAAGGAAATTAAAAGGCAGATAAACTGGCCAGGAAAAGGGCAGAAATACATTTTGTAGGCCCAGAACCTGTATGCGGGATTTCCTATGGACAAGCCTGACACTACATAGGAAAATGGGAACAAAAGAAACAAATTGAGAACTGGAAAAATACTGCAGGATGCAGGCTTGCAAAGGAACTGAGAAAAGGACCAAACAAGAAGGATACTAAAGAACTGTTGAAACTCAGCAGAGAAAATATGAGATGGGTAGCAGGACTGTTGACAGGACACTGCCATTTGAAAAAACACCTACATAAGAATTGGAGTAATAAGAGACAATGTATGTAGGAAATGCAATGAAGCAGAGGAATCAGCTGAACACATACTTTTCGAATGTGAGGCGCTGGGTAGAATCAGACTCTCAACTCTAGGACTGCCAGGTGAAGAGAGAGGAAAAATCGAAGAAGACCGAATAAGCTTTGTATATCTAGATCTATATCTAGGTATATCTAGATGGGAATGAAGGAAAAACATGGTAGCAAAAGATCTTAGAGGTCGACACTAATTAGGAACTAATATTTAGAGGCCCCATGAAGAAAAGAAGAAGAACAGAAGATAGAAGAGTACAGTTCTATGGACACTTCATGATGAACAGAAACCAGCTGACGAAATCAATCTTGAGTTCTTCAGACAATGGAAAACTTGAGTCTCAATGGTTTAGGGAAGTGAGAATTGGCCAGAATTGGGGACACAGATTTATACAACAAATCAAGGTCTGGAAGACTCCAAGAGACAGAGAAAAGGCCAGTAAAGAAGAAAGAAAATCGTACACAGAAGAGCAGAAGAGGGAACCAGGAGAAAAAATGAAGATACTGGCAGAAAGTGAAGATGTAAAGGCAGAGATAGCAAAACTAATAGACAGTCGAGCATGGTCCATAGATGGTCTGAAAGAGAACAAAGAATACCATGCTACCCACTGACTAGTCACATCAACTTCCAAGGACCAGACTTTCTCTAATTGCTAAGCTCTGAAACAGAAGTAAAAACCCTCTCCAGATGTCTACTACAAAAGGAAAGTACAATTTGAGCCAACCAGCCCTCTTCCCGAACTTCTCATAACACTGGTGAATGAAATTTATATTCATTCAAAGTATTTTTCTTTTTACAATTAGCTTTACGTTGCACAGACACAAAATATAGGTCTTGTGGTGGCGCTGGGACAGGAAAAACCTAGGAGAGGGAAGGAAGTGGCCGTGGCCTTAATTAAGGTACAGCCTCAGTATTTGCCTGGTTTGACAATGGGAAATCATGGAAAACCATCTTCAGGGCTGCCAACAGTGTGGTTCAAACCCACTATCTCCCGGATGCAAGTCATTCGAAGCGCTATAAGTACTTTCAGGCCTTACACAAGCACATTCTAAATGACTAATTTTGGAGCAGCAGAATTAAAAACGCTACATGACTAATTTCCACATACAAGGTCAGATCTGGCCCTTCAGTGACTGGTACTCATGGATGATGATGATGATGACGATGATGGTCAGTTAGGTCACAAAAACTCAAAAAAATTTGTTGTGGACAAGTTACAAACTACAGACTACCACTAGCTGCTGCGAACTTTGGCCATGCGGAAATGTAAACAACTGGTGACGTTGCACACCATGCAGTACGTATGTTGTGGCAAGAACATGGTATGCTGAAATGGCAAACATTCCCCGAATGTTCATAAGCAACAGACTGTACACCTGACCACACTCACAACACGATGTCTCCCGAAATGTGCTTTGTCATGTTGACTCAAGCACATGGACTGCACCTCTCTCCCAGCGGGAGATGGTATGCCTCTTCAATATGGCCAAAGAAACCAGCAACTGACAATAACTGTACTGCATTTCAAACATGTATCCATTTAAACCTCTGTGATTACTAATACACCACATCAGTGAAATGCAGAAGTAAAATGAAACAAATGACATGCATCACTATGACAAAATAATGAAGTTCAAAATCAAAGATAAAAAACACCTACACAAAGCACTCAATGATATTAAACAGAGAACACTCACTTCTTGCATAGCTTCATCCACCTGCTCCTTGTCAACAATGTCCGACGTGAGGACTGTAGAAGCTGCTGTTACATTCTCTCCAGAGAAGACAATACCAACTAGCACAGTCCCACGTAGCCTATACACCTGGTTTTCCATATTGCAGAGATTCAAAGATTTAAAAATACCTCCTCCCACAGCAATTTTTTCTTCTTGCCTATGTAAAATCAAGTACAAGGATCACTTGGCACACTAAGCAAGACAAAAAAAAAAAAAAAATTGAAGTCTCAAACAGCTTGTGCTAGCAAACTGTGAATGGACACTACAACAACCAATTAACAATATTTATAATGACTACAAGATTTCAAGAAACATTTTTGCAGATACATAATTACATAGTAGCACTAATAAAATCTTAAAATTACTGGTGTGGTACTTGTAAAATACAGGACACACATGAAACTTATTTCCTATTCTGTAATGCTATAAATGTACTGAATAACAATTACACTAAATAAGGCTATGGATCCTAATCAAGATACATAAAAGCAATGTAATGTACATCAGCAACAGTCTTTTTTTTACATGTTTTTTACGTCGCACCGACACAGATAGGTCTTATGGCGACTATGAGACAGGAAAGGGCTAGGAGTGGGAAGGAAGCAGCCGTAGCCTTAATTAAGGAACAGCCCCAGCATCTGCCTGGTGTAAAAATGGGAAACCATGGAAAACCATTTTCAGGGCTGCCGACAGTGGGGATCAAACCCACTATTTCCCAAATACTGGACACTGGTGGCACTTGAACAACTGCAACTATCCAGCTTGGTCAGCAACTTTCCTTAGCACCAATGAGTCAATAACCAACTATTTTTCACCACCATTCCTCATTCAGAAGTCAAGGAGATGTTCACCTTCCATATTTCGTCCACCATATCCATGGGTTCCCATTACGTTCTCATATCCTGTTTTATATGTCCCAATCTGTGCATTCAGATCTCCTATAATTATTACTCTATCTTTACTAATAACTTTTTCCAAATCATCAAGAAACTGGTTCTTATCCTCTTGACAACATCCAGTTTAGGTGCACAATCTGTACCAAAGTTAGTTTTTCTTTCCCTAAATGCACAGTCTCACCTTTATTATTCTCTCACTAACAAACTGAATGTCAGTGATTCCTTCTAGATCTTTACTCATGACGAAACCAACACCATTGTTCATCTCTATCTCATTTCCATGCCAATACAGTGTATATTCTTTTCTTAATTTCTTCATTCCTTTCCCTCTCCATTTGGTTTCACTCAGCCCCAGTATCATTAATTTCCTCCTTTACATGAGGTCCACTAGTTCTTCACATTTTCCTGTGAGACTGAGTAAGCTGATGGTCCTAATCCGTGTTAGTCTCCTCCAGGATTTTTGCATTTTTGCAGGACGCTGTCTATCATCAGGTCATAACTATCATCCCTGACATGAGTCTGCTCATGCTGGCATCTTAATTTAGTTGATAAAAGCGTTCCAAGGCTCTTATGTGCTTTAAAAGCAACTACAAATAAGCTCTTTTACTGGCTTGTTAGGCTTAATGCAATTGAGGATTTTCTTTCGGAGTTTACTCCCTTAGTCTTTGAGGATTCCTCCTCATCCCACAAGGCAGTGGCTTCCATCTGTACTACCCCCAGAGGAATAGGTTGCCTACTCCACCAGCTCCACCAGACCGAGTCATATTCTCTGCTTTTGCTGCCATTGGGGTCTACACTCGTTACCCTGAGCTGGGACCCTTTACCAGATGTTACACGCCAGGTCAGCGTGCTCTCCGACTTACATAGAGGGTCCCTACCTGTCACCACCTGTGGATATTGCTGTGGTTATAAAAACATATGGTAAAAAAATGTTCATATATTCATAGCCGAATCGTCAATGAAAAATAAAAAACATGTGTCAAAATTGATGATCTTATGAAAGTGCTGATGTTAAGGAGGTTTGCAGTTAAAGCAGTTTGCCGAGCAGTTGGGGGAACATCCCTCATTGTTTAGTAACAGCTGCTGTATTTTGAAAATGTCACTGTTGATGTTGGTGTTGAAGGTAAAAAGTTAAATGACGGTACGTCCTTGGATGTATGGCACAGTAGTCGCAAAAGGTGGATGTCTGGAAAAAGAAGATAAAGAAGAAATGAGTGCTAATGAGTGTATTTGTACTTTTATGATTGGAGAGTGGTTTGATATTACTTACTCTTGTGACCCTACCGCTAGGAAAGCTGGAGGTGCACTGCTTGCCCATGTCTGTGTGGAGCTTATTGCTAATTTTAAGAGGGGCCGTGACTTGTTTTGGATTGGCTATGGTGTGGAGGGGGTGCGAGAGAGTGGGGAGTGATCTGCTGATGTGCTGTTCTCCCTAGATACATCTTGAGAATAATGGGGTGGATGACCTCGTAAAGTATGTTTGTTTTCTCAATAGATTCAGATTGTGATTAAAACTGACTCGTTGATCCAAAGATATATAAAACATTTTGCCCCCTCCTAAAGTCAGCAATAAACTCCATGCAGACACGGGCGAGCAGTGCGCCTCCAGCTTTCCATGCGGCAGGGTAACGAGAGCGAGGAGTAAGGGAGTAACTACTGTCAATCCTTTCTCCAATGATTTAAGCCCGAATACATGCATTAGCTCTCATTTCTTCTTTTCCTACCTTTTCTGCAGACATCCACCTTTTGTGACTACTGTGCCAAACAACCAAGGCCGTACTGTCATTTAACTTTTTAGTGTAAAACAAAAGCTAAAGGTTTCCACCTGTTACCTCTACTACAGTGCTAACACCAAACAAGGCACAAACATAGTTAAAAGGGGAAGGTAAGAGTACAATACACAATATAAGAAAACACTACACACTTGGAAAAACAGTAACTAGCCTTTACGCGGATCTCCAACAAAACAAGTACGTAACTATCAGTAGGGCCAACTAGTGAACGACAAAACGGGAAGATGGAAGGGCTGGGAACCTACCAAAGGCATGGACATGGCTTAGATAGCGGATTCCGAAATGAATCACCGTGATCCTTAGTTTTTAAAATATTATTTACAAGATAATTCTACATATACATTCCAAGTTATGAGCTATAAGTTCAGTGATATACATAGGTTATTCGTAGCAGTGTAAATTCAAATTACAAATGAACTGTACATCTAGTTACCAATGCAGTAGTACAATGCAATTTACAGGTTATCCAAAATCTAGCATACCTAAAGTGATACAGAACTATCAGAGGCAAACCCCAAGGGAAATACTATTAAACTACAATATACATATTTTAGTGAAACAAAACGGGAATGCCTCGGAAACGAATAGGTAAGTCTAGCTGATAAACTAAGGCGTCACAAGTAGCTAATTTGGTGAATCTAGGCGAGGTTAGGGCAGACTCCTGTATGAAAACCAAATCGGAACATTACGGAATTTTTAGCAGGAACGGAATTTAAGAGTGCTTACCCGAGGAGTGCGCCATCCCGAAAACCGGAGGGACGTCATCCAGATAGGCTGCTCGCAGACAGATAAACCGAGACCAACAGAATTCAGGATACAGAATTAATTCGAACACTGCCTCGCTCACTATATATAGGAATTACTGGCCTTGGAGGCAACCAATCAGCGTGCACGTGTTCCCTATCGCCACCTAGACTCACCAATCACAACCTTACTTTCGATCGAGAATTTTGACTAACATTCTAGAATACGCATGATCGCGAAAGTCGTATTTTTCCAGAATAGACAGAACACGCTTTCTAGAACACATACCAACAAAGTAACACACCCTGTACAAAAGTTATGTAACTCTCTAGATCTTTCCAGGAACTATAGACAGAATTCTACTATTTACAAATGCCTATGTTACAACATTATACAGTACAGGTTAGGTCAATAAAAATAAAACATCATATTGCATTTTACAAACAAAGACTTCAAAAAAAAAAAATTCCACTCGCATTACATATTTCACTTGTAACATCTTACTCCCCCCGAAAGTCGAGCCGTGCTCGACCAATAATATAACATCACTGGGGAGCAAGCGATAGAACGTTTTCACACAGTACCAATAGTAAAGGTACATTACTTTAACACACACGATTTCTTGAAGTAACCTTTGCGATAATCAACCAACACAAACTGTCATATAATTTTCAAAAATAATATAGATCCACCTCTTGAATAAATATCACAAAATCCACATGAATTGTCACATTGCACTTCGAAATGCCTTCTTTCGCAGATGATTAGACAATTTGTAGTCTGTCCACCAAATCATGTACACCATATTTTCTTCCAAATTCTAGAAATACCAAAACTCCTGACTTGTTGCTAACACCTTTGCACTACTTTCCCACAACGGTCACAGCACAGGTAGGCCACAGGTTCTTGCTGATGATGCGGCTGCCGACACGGTCGTTGGCCGCCAGCCTTCATTCAATGTCAGTCCAAACCCGACACCTAGACTAGATGCAGTTCAGTGGTCTCTTGCACCAAATAAGCCGGGGTGAGACACCGTCCAGTCCGCCTGCCACCAATAGGACGTTCCCCGCAGGATAGTGGTGCCGGATGGTGACGCACAAGGCACACAGTGTGCCTCCCAATTTGGCACTTCAGGTTGCTGCCTGAAGAATCTGGTCACTGCAGCCGTTGTAACACACACAAACCGCAGCAGACAGGGGAATACTTGTGGTAAAAGTATGCTGCTAGGCTTAATATCTCGTGGTCACCCCATGGGTGGCTTAATGAACATGCAGGAGGGATTCTCCCTTGCACACAGGGATATTAGGGCACTAGCCCCGGGGCAAGCACTGCTATCTACAATTCACATGACAAGATTATGGTGGGGGTGAAAAGAAACTACAGGAGGGTGCCCTAAACCTGACCGTAAAAGGAAGAAAATTCCAAGTAGTGACCCTAAACTAAAACTTATCTAACTTATAATACTAAATCGATTACACTAGAGGATACCTAAAGTATTGACTTACACAATTACTTACAACTAACTTACAATGAAACTTATCTTACAACTAAAACCTTATAATTAACCTCACCATAAAATTATGTTATAAGTAAATTCTTACAAATAACTTACAACTAAATCTACAAGGTCACCAACAATGGTATTTGCCCTTCCCTACCAGACTTAAGGTACCTTGATCTGGGAGAGATGTACTCTGCTGATCCTTTTCCTTTCGGGATCGCTCACCAATAATGTCACCAGGGTGAGGAACTTTAAGATGGTGCAGGGACCTCGAAATCTGGGGGCCAACTTACTGATAACATGGTCCACAGCACTACTGACGGGATGTGTTTTAATAAACACCTGGTCACCCACCGAGAGATCGTGCGGTCTTCGCCCGTGGTTGTAATTACGCTGGACCTTAGCGTAATAAACCTTCAAGTTCTTTCGTGCACGGTGCCAATTAGCTCGGATCTTTTCTGGGCTGGCATCGTCGGGCAGAAGATCATTAATTGACCATAGGTTAGATAGAGGAGAATTTGGAGTAAAAGCCAACATCAACGAAGCAGGGGTTTGCTTGTGGCTTTCATGGACAGCAGTGTTAAATGCAAATGACAACCAATTCAATGAAGAATCCCACTTGGAGTGATCTGAGGAGTGATAAGCAATTAGGACAGATCGCAGGTTACGATTCACTCTCTGAGCATAATTGGGCTTCGGGTAATACGGGGTAGTGGTTACATGAGCAATGGATAGATCAAAACAGAAATTCCGGAACTGGGCCGAAGTAAAGGCTCTTGCGTTATCACTTACCAAGAATTGACAGGGTCCAAACGAGGCGAATATCTGTTTCAAGCATGAGATGGTAGTGTTGGCGTTAGCCATCCGAGTGGGGTACAGCCACGTGAAACGCGAAAAGGCGTCAACACACACGAGTATGAAACGATGACCATTCCGAGATCTCGGGAAAGGCCCAATATAGTATATGAACAGTCTTTCCATGGGGCGAGAAGCTTGCTCAGAAGACAAGAGACCTAGACGAGTATTCGGGGCAGGTTTACTGATGTTGCAAATCTTACAGGACTTGACAAGGGTACGGATCTCACTATCCATGGATTTCCAAATAAAGTGGTTACGGATTTTTTCTCTTGTTTTGAAAACGCCCAGATGACCGCCCACTGGGGATTCATGAAAGTATTTGAAGAGAGCCGGGACCAGGTTAGTTGGGACTACACTTTTGGGGTCTCTCCGACCACGAGCAGGACAACACAAGACACCATTCTTAAGAATATAGGGCTTAACATGCTCACCGGATTTAATCCTGTCGACAATGGCTTTTAACTCAGGATCATCCTCTTGATGTTTGGCAATATCCTTGAAAAGGAAGGGAGAGTCAGTGAGAACTACATTGACAAAAGCTGATACTTGTTCGGGAGATGAGTCAACTGGCTCGGATTGAGGGTCAGAGCTGTCTGGATGGAACATCCTGCTGAGGCCATCAGCCACAACGTTTTCCGTGCCACGAATGTGGCGGGCTTGAAATTGGAAGGTTGAGATGCGCACTGCCCATCGTGCTAGACGACCGGTCTTTCGCGGCTTGGCCAGTACCCAACTCAACGCCTGATTGTCAGTTTCCAGATCGAAAGGGAGACGTTCCAGGTACATTCTGAAGCGTTCTAAGGAGAAGACAACAGCCAGGGCTTCCAGCTCATAAATGGAATAATTGCGCTCAGCAGGATTCAGGGCACGGGAAGCATAAGAAATAGGACGACGCCCTTCTTGAAATTCCTGTAGAAGAACTCCGGATATGCCTGAGGAAGAGGCGTCAGTCTGAAGGATGAAGCGTTTAGAAAAGTCTGGCATAGCCAGTACAGGGGCATTACATAAGGCAGATTTAAAGTCCATGAAGGCTTCACGTTGGGCATCACCCCACACAAATTTGGCATCCTTTCTTCTCAAATCGTTCAATGGAGCTGCACGTTCAGCAAAATTAGGAATAAACTTGCGAAAGAAATTCACCATGCCAATGAATCTGGCTACAGCCTTGACGTCCTTTGGAGGGGGGAAATTCTGGATGGCGGCAGTACGAGACTGATCGATTGAGACACCCCTCCCTGACACGATATGTCCTAAGAAGGACATCTGGGGTTGTGCGAAGGAAACCTTGGATGCTTTGAGGGTTAGACCTGCTTTACGCAGTCTTTCAAGCACTTCCTTCAGATGGAGTAGGTGTTCCTCGAAGGTTTCGCTAAAAATTACGAGATCGTCAAGGTAATTATAAACAAACTTGAACTTAATGTCCGATAAGACATAATCTAGTAACCGTGTAAGGACCGCCGCTCCAGTTGCTAGGCCAAAAGGGACGCGTTCGAATTCATATAGGTTCCAATCGGTTGCAAATGCAGTGAGATGCTTGGATTCTTCGGCAAGGGGTATCTGGTAATAAGCCTGATTTAAATTGAAAGTGGTGAAAATTTTTGCATTGGCAAACCAAGAAAAACAAGAGTGCAAATCAGGAAGTGGGACAGATTGGAGGACTACCTTACGGTTCAACATCCGATAGTCCACTACCTTGTGGTTTAGGGACCAGAGACATGGGAGAAGAATAGGCCGACTTTGACGGGCGTATCACTCCGTCAGCGAGCATTTGATCAATAATAGCCTTCAGGGCTTTCATTTTGGGAGGTGACAACCGGTACGGAGGAGAGCGAACAGGTATGTTATCTGTAACCTCAATTTTGTATTCTAATACATTGGTGACGCCTAACCTGTCGGTGAAGACATCAGGGAACTTATCGCAGAGTTTCCTAAGTTGGTTGGCCTGCTCTTCGGGTAAGTGATTAAAATCAAAAGCCTTGGGTTCATCAGAATCTTCGGGAACAGCGTTAACATGGCAGGCAAGGCAGAATAGGGGAGCGATCACACAGCTCAAATGTTCTTGCACAAAATTTGAAATGGAATCTGTTGAACTGGAGGTCCAAAATCATGCCTGTTTTTGCAATAAAATTTGCACCCAATATGAATTGGCAGGACAAATCTTTTGCCACTAGCCCTGGCATTTTCCAGGTGAAATCACGGACTCTAATCTTGACCTCTAGGGACCCTACAATATTCAATGAATTGGAATTAGCAGTATGGCAGGTTAAGGACACGGGTTGTAATGTAGGTAGCTTGCAAACAGTTTTCATAGAATCATACCAGGTCTCACTCATCAAGGTGACACTACTCCCAGAGTCTAGCAACGCACAGACAGGTTCATTATTTACCTCTATGCATAAATATGGTAGTTTACAAGAAGGTATGGCAGAAATCCTACAAGATTGTAAGAAGTGAAGACCAGAGTCAGACTGGGAGCAATCATTAGCCTCAGAATAAAGTAAATCAACCAAGGTACAGTCATGATCGACAAGACAAGAAGCCATGCTTTGGGATTTGTCATCAGAACAGGCGGTTAGTCATCTAGCATTACTACGGCCTGGGGGTCCAGAGCCAGAAGTGTTACGTGGGCACTGCCTAGAGAAATGCCTAGTTGATCCACAGTTACGGCAAGAAGTATTGGTAGAAGAGCCTCCACCCATCGCAGGTTTCCTATTGCCTAATGTCCCGGCCTTGGGACAATCCCGCCTGAGATGAGCCGTGGAGCCACAATTGAAACATGAACGGGGATTACGCACGTTGGAAGCAGATGACGGGGTGGTTTTAGAATCCTGAGTAGGGGGTACGGTTATAGGAGGTGGGGCTAATGCCAGGCGTAGCTGGTCAGCATATCGAATGCCTTCAGCGGATACTGTAATTGCTTCCAACTGGGCGAATGTTGCAGGTCGGGGTGAAAGAGCCAGATATGATCTATAGTTCGGGGCGAGACCTTCAACTCTGTTGGCAACCATCTGAGCCTCTGAATAGTGGAGCCGGAAAATTTTAGCTTGGAGCTTAATGTCTTGAACATACTCAGATAGCGACTCATTAAAATGTTGTACTCTAAAATAGTGCTTCTGCACTAATGCAGACAAGGCACGAGCAGGAATGAAATATTCAAGAACATGGGCATGAAATTGATCTACTGACCATCTTTCAGTAATGGCCCTGACAATGTGCTCAGAAAGAGCTCCAGAGACATGTGGGTATAGAATTTGAAATATGTTGTCGTTACTGAGATCATGCACTATTGCCTGATCCTTGAATTCGGTTAGAAAGCAAAGGAAGGAAATAACTTCATCAACGGAGTTAACTGAAAATTTCGAGATACCTTTACACACAGTGGTCAACGGGTGAGGCAGATTGGAGAAAATCTGGGGGAAGACAGGTATAGGGGGTGCTTGGGAAGGCTTAGAATAGTCCAGAGGGTTTAGCAAGGCCTCGTGCCTTTGATTCGGGTGCCCTTGTGAAAAGGACGGAATACAGGATAGGTTAGGATTAACGTTATCCTGCAATGTTACGGGCGCAGACAACCTAATTTGAGAAAGGTTCTCACTAATCTGAGAGACCATTTGGGCATTAACCGGTTGTGTAGAGGTTATGCAACTCGATACGGGTGGCGCTAGGACAGATGGGTGGTTATGCACCATTGAATCAGACCCGGGTTGATTAGGAATAGAAGGTAAACACTGAGCTTCAACAGAATTAGCAGGAATCATAGGAAAACTAGTACGGTTACCAACATGCAAAAGAGATGTATCATTAGAATGACTTACAGGTGTCCTAGGTCCAGACAATGAAACAGAAGATCCCAGGGCAGCATTAGTCACCTCAGACTCCTGAATATGCCTAACACCAGCACTAGGTGTCAGATTGCCCACTTGAGCAGCAACAGATGCCTCGCCACAAATAACACTGTCACTCATTGCAGATGGGATCGACACTTGAATTTGAGAAACGGTGTTATTGCCTTCAAACAAACCACTGATTCCGTTGAAAGTTGTGGAAAACTGTTCTAGTAAGGTTTGACATTTCTGCCGCTCAATTTCCGGCAATTCAACAGACAACAAATCCTTAATCCGGTCTAAATAATGTAATAACTGCCCCTTAACCCGCGCTAATTGGCCATGCGAGGGCTTCGAAGCACTAAAGGACACAAGAATGGCGTTAAATTCGGGTAACCTATCTTCAATCACGGCCAAAGACTCACGCAACTCGTCTGTAGTTAACTCAGGTATGGTTATAGGTAGGTCAAGGGACTGCTTCAACAGGCTAGTGTCATCTCTGACATTCCCTGTCGAATTAATTTTGCGAATTTTTAACTCGTAAATCAGTTCTGCCTTTCTTAAATGGAAAGGATTAGGAACAGCGCGAGCCATCCTGACAGGTAGAAACAAGATTTCAAGCGATATACGAACCACAACTTTTACGGAGATTTAGGTTAGGTATGATCACGGTTCACTTTTCTTCTTCCGCAATCTAGCGCTTGCCTCTGCTACCAAATGTTACCTCTACTACAGTGGTAACACCAAACAAGGCACAAACACAGTTAAAAGGGGAAGGTAAGAGTACAATACACAATATAAGAAAACACTACACACTTGGAAAAACAGTAACTAGCCTTTACGCGGATCTCCAACAAAACAAGTACGTAACTATCAGTAGGGCCAACTAGTGAACGACAAAACGGGAAGATGGAAGGGCTGGGAACCTACCAAAGGCATGGACATGGCTTAGATAGCGGATTCCGAAATGAATCACCGTGATCCTTAGTTTTTAAAATATTATTTACAAGATAATTCTACATATACATTCCAAGTTATGAGCTATAAGTTCAGTGATATACATAGGTTATTCGTAGCAGTGTAAATTCAAATTACAAATGAACTGTACATCTAGTTACCAATGCAGTAGTACAATGCAATTTACAAGTTATCCAAAATCTAGCGTACCTAAAGTGATACAGAACTATCAGAGGCAAACCCCAAGGGAAATACTATTAAACTACAATATACATATTTTAGTGAAACAAAACGGGAATGCCTCGGAAACGAATAGGTAAGTCTAGCTGATAAACTAAGGCGTCACAAGTAGCTAATTTGGTGAATCTAGGCGAGGTTAGGGCAGACTCCTGTATGAAAACCAAATCGGAACATTACGGAATTTTTAGCAGGAACGGAATTTAAGAGTGCTTACCCGAGGAGTGCGCCATCCCGAAAACCGGAGGGACGTCATCCAGATAGGCTGCTCGCAGACAGATAAACCGAGACCAACAGAATTCAGGATACAGAATTAATTCGAACACTGCCTCGCTCACTATACATAGGAATTACTGGCCTTGGAGGCAACCAATCAGCATGCACATGTTCCCTATCGCCACCTAGACTCACCAATCACAACCTTATTTTCGATCGAGAATTTTGACTAACATTCTAGAATACGCATGATCGCGAAAGTCGTATTTTTCCAGAATAGACAGAACATGCTTTCTAGAACACATACCAACAAAGTAACACACCCTGTACAAAAGTTATGTAACTCTCTAGATCTTTCCAGGAACTATAGACAGAATTCTACTATTTACAAATGCCTATGTTACAACATTATACAGTACAGGTTAGGTCAATAAAAATAAAACATCATATTGCATTTTACAAACAAAGACTTCAAAAAAAAATATATTCCACTCGCATTACATATTTCACTTGTAACACCACCTATTCAATACTGTTTGTTGTAACCTTAAAAAAAGTTACATATATTTGTTGAAACTAGTTTTGGTCTTACCAGATACCATCATCAGTCAAAATCAAAGTTAAGGCAAGACATGAATATAGATAGAATGAAGCAAGCATGAAATTCAATGTAAGACAAGTAAAGATTTGAAAACACTCATCACAAAAACATGTCCTGTGCAAGCTCTCAGCTTTTCTCCAATTTGAAGACTGCACCTCACAGAAGACCAGGTGAATTTCATGCTTCCTTCATTTTATCTATATTCATGTCTTGCCTTAACTTTGATTTTGACTGACCGGGTGAGTTGGCCGTGCGGTTAGGGTCGCACAGCTGTGAGCTTGCATCCGGGAGATAGTGGGTTGCTCATGCATGAAACTGAGTAATGCTCTGTACAAGTCTTTCGAATTCTCTTTTCCTTAGCCAAGAGGTCGAAACCCCCTCCCAACTCCTTCACAGAATCAAACCTATCCCCTCCGCCCACAAACCTAATCAATCCTCCAAACCCGCCAAATCTCCTGGCCAGAGAGAAGGCGTTACCTTCTAGGTGGCCCGCCCCTCCCCTTCAGGGAGGGGAATGAAAACATTCCCCTAGTCCTAGTCTCTTTCCCTATTTCCATGATGATTTGGACTTCAGTACATACAAGAGCACTATTTTACACTATTTTACACGAAAATTAAACAAAACTGACCCATTCCTACTGTATAACTGCAAAATAAAATACAACTTAACTCATAGACACGCATACGTCATGGGGCATGCCAGGAGTTTTAGACTGGGTCCATCAAACAGTTCACTCCGGCTGAAAATGAGGAGCGTGAAGAAATGAATTGTTTATGCTCACTGATAGTGGATGAGTCAAATGTAAGGTACCGAGAGGATGAAAGCTAGCGGCCCACTACGTTAAGAACTATAAACATTTGTCTCTGAACCCGGTCGAAAAGACCGTGACACGCCCTCTCCAGCCCTACATGCAGATCAATAGTGACTGACTGATTGTGTTACCAATATAAATGGTCCTTTATTGGATATTACAAATTTTCCAGCTAACTCATTCCTGGTTGCCAGCGTTTTGTCCCCATGTGCTAGGTTGGGCTCGTCAGTTGGTACCTAGCACATCTACCAAGACGCATGGCTAGTGCATACCGTGGAGGCCACTGCGTAGGCTACTTGAAGCCACTGGCAGTGCCAATGCACCATGAGAGACTTTGTGTCTCTACCAAAAATTGATGCCTGCTTGGCCATCAGATGATATAGATGTTGATTCCCATAGGGAATCTGAAATATTTGTCCCGAATGAGTAAATTTATAATACCAATATAAATGGTCCGTTATTGGATTCCTATGGGGATCAACATCTATATCATGACTGATTGTGTGACTGATACAGGATATGTTATATAATACGAATCAATCGAGGGATGTTCCACCATTCAACACTTTATATAATATGTAACAAGCAACCATTGGCCAATGACTTTGCTTTTTACTATCTTGAACATTACTGGAATTAATTTGTATATTATTTACAAGCATGTGAAAGGTAACTTTGACGTTCAAAGGAATAATTATTTGAAAGAACTAAGCCAACAGCTATAGATGAGATATTTGCAAGAACGCAATACTATTCAAACTCTCCCTACAGGGCTAAAAAAGGAACAGTCGCCAAACATTAGGATTGTCGGAAGAAGAGAGAGCCCTCTGCAGCTCCACAAGGACTAGTAGGACCTGGAAGATGCGCCTACTAAAAACAAAAGGAGAGAGAGACACACAGACTAGATGCCGTGTAAGCAAGAACACCTGGCAGTAAAATGTGTTTGGTGCGGTACGCAAAGTCAAGAATCTAGTGATGACACAGAATGAAAATAAATTGTTTAACATCCAACTCTTGTATTGTTAAAATACTTTTGAACATTATTTACAAGTTGGTGCAAGATTATTTACTAGTTCTGTAAAATTAAAAATAATTTTTGCTTAATTTGTGCTATATTTTCCTGACCCGGTCTAAGACATTGTGCGCGCCTCCTCACGGGGTTATCTTCATGCGCGCTCTCCAGGGTTCAATGAAGACCCCTTTTGATTCCCTTCGAATCATCAGCAGTTCAAGGTAAATAAGTAAATCAAAAAGGGTATTAACACACACTCAACATGAAATCTGCCTTAAAACACACTTAAAATGGTTGACATGGTTTATATGTCACAAAGACACGTTAAAATTTAAAGAACGTCCTAGGGTCCAGGTCACAAATAATTGGAGTGTATTTGTACAATGTTGAGCAGAGTTTCAAAATAATACTGTATATAAAAACTTGAAGTTGAGGAATGTTATAAAAGTTCTTATGTTGTTGCAGTGCATACAAAAACATATGTTAAAAACTTTTCATGTATACGTAGTCGAATTGTCAATGAAAAATAAAAAATAAAAACATGTGTCAAAATTGACGATCTTATGAAAGTGCTGATGTTAAGGCAAATTTGCAATTAAAGCAGTTTGCCGAGGAGTTGGGAGAACATCCTTCGTTGTTTTGTAACAGTTACTGTATTTTGAAAATGTCACTGTTGATGTTGTTGATGAAGGTAAAAGTTAAATCATTGGTAATAAATTTCATATTAATCCATATTGAAGAGCAATATAGTGTAAAACAAAAGGTAAATGTTTCCACCTATTCCATACTGTTAGTTGTAACCTTAAAAAAAATTATATATATATATATATATATAGAGAGAGAGAGAGAGAGAGAGAGAGAGAGAGAGAGATTTGTTGAAACCAGTTTCGGTCTTACCAGAGACCACCATCAGTCAAAATCGCTATGTGCTTTATGTCGCACTGACACAAATAGGTCTTATGGTGACGATGGGACAGAAAAGGTCTAGGAGTGGGAAGGAAGTGGCCGTGGCCTTAATTAAGGTACAGCCCTAGCATTTTCCTGGTGTGAAAATGGGAAACCATGGAAAACCATCTTCAGGGCTGCTGACAGTGGAGTTTGAACCCACTTTCTCCCAGATGCAAGCTCACAGTTGCGCGACTCTAACCGCACAGCCAACTCGCCCGGTCAGTCAAAAATCAAAGTTAAGGCAAGACATGAATATAGATAAAATGAAGCAAGCATGAAATTCACCTGGTATTCTGTGAGTTGCAGTCTTCAAATTGGAGGAAAGCTGAGAGCTTGCAATGGACACGTGTTTGTGATGAGTGTTTTTCAAATCTTTACTTGTCTTACATTGAACATATTAATGCAGTCAAACATAACAGGCATTCTGCCATGGGAATACACATGCACGAATATAACCACAATTTTTCTGATATAGACAAGGACAAATCATTGAAATTATGAAAAAGGGACCTCCGCTCAATATCACAGAATGTTTTATATATCTTTGGATCAACGAGCCAATTTTAAATCACAATCTGAATCTATCGAGAAAACAAACATACTTTACGAGGTCATCCACCCCGTTATTCTCAAGATGTATCTAGGGAGAACAGCACATCAACAGATCACTCCCCATTCTCTCGCACTCCCCTCCACACCATAGCCAATCCAAAACAAGTCACGGCCCCTCTTAAAGTCACCAATAAGCTCCACACAGACATGGGCGAGCAGTGCACCTCCAGCTTTCCTAGCGGCAGGGTAATAAGGGTAAGTACCATCAAACCACTCTCCAATCATAAAAGTACAAATACACACATTAGCTCTCATTCCTTCTTTTTCCAGACATCCACCTTTTGCGATTACTGTGCCATACAACCAAGGATGTACTGTCATTTAACTTTATACCTCCAACAACAACATCAACAGTGACATTTTCAAAATACAACAGCCGTTACTAAACAAGGAAGGATGTTCCACAAACTCCTCGGCAAACTGCCTTAACTGAGAATCCCCTTAACATCAGCATTTTCACAAGATCGTCAATTTTGGCACATGTTTTTTCTTTTTCATTGATGACTCGACTACGAATATATGAAAAATTTTTAACATATTTTTTATATCCACAGCAATAACCACAGGTGGTAAGAGGTAGGGACATTCTTAGAGGCAGCCCTGCCCAGGGAGTGGCGCCCCTGCCTATGTGAGTTACAGAGCACGCTGACCTGGTGTGTAACATCTTGTAAAAGGTCCCAGCTCAAGGTAACGAGTGAAGAGCTCAACGGCAGCAAAAGCGGAGAATATGATTCGGTACGGTGGAGCTGGCGGAGGAGGCAACCCATTCCTCTGGGGGTAGTATAGATAGAACCTACTGCCTTGTGGGATGAGGAGGGATCCTCAAAGGCTAAGGGAGTAAACCCCGAAAGAAAATCCTCAATTACATCAGGCCTAGCAAGCCAGTAAAAGAGCTTACTTGTAGTTGCTTTTAAAACACATAAGAGCCTCAGAATGCATTTATCAACTAAATTGAGGTGCCAGCATGAGCAGACTCATGTCAGGGATGATGGTTATGACCTGATGATAGACAGGGTCCTGCAAAAATGCAAAAATCCTGGAGGAGACTAACACGGATTAGGACCATCAACTTACTCAGTCTCACAGGAAAATGTGAAGAACTAGTGGACCTCATGTAAAGGAGGAAATTAATGATACTGGGGCTGAGTGAAACCAAATGGAGGGGGAAAGGAATGAAGAAATTAAGAAAAGAGTATACACTGTATTGGCATGGAAATGAGATAGAGATGAACAATGGTGTTGGTTTCGTCATGAGTAAAGATCTAGAAGGAGCCACTGACATTCAGTTTGTTAGTGAGAGAATAATACAGGTGACTGTGCATTTAGGGAAAGAACAACTATCTTTGGTACAGATGTATGCAGCTCAAACTGTCAAACTGTCAAGAACCAGTTTCTTGATGATTTGGAAAAAGTTATTAGTAAATAGAGAGTAATAATTATAGGAGATCTGAATGCACAGATTAGGGCGGATAGAACAGGATACAAGAATGTAATGGGACCTCATGGATATGGTAGACGAAATATGGAAGGTGAACATCTCCTTGACTTCTGTATGAGGAATGGGTTGGAGGTGAAAAATAGTTGGTTCAAGAAGAGACAGAGCCATAAGATAACACGATATAGTTTGTTGGACTACAAAAGACTGTAATTGATTATGTCATCTCAGATGAAGAAAGTAGCAGAATGGTAACAGATGTCAGAGTAATACCCAGCGAGAGCCTTGACAGTGACCACTGTCTATTAGTAGTGGACCTAAGAAATTTCTACGTGCCAAAAGTACAGAACAGGAAAATGCCTAAAATCAAAGTATGGGAACTCCAGAAAACAGATAAGAGAACTGAGTATCAGAAGCGGATAAAAACCCTGTTACCAAGAGATGAAAGGAAAATACTGAGGCAGAATGGACCAAACTAAGAGACACATTGGTTAAGGAAGCAACTGAAGTTTGTAGGAAGACAAGTATGAAAATAAGGGAGAAGGAAACACCTTGGTGGAATGAAAGAGTGAGAGCAGCAATCGGGGAAAGAAATCTCTTGCGAAAAGGAAGGGATCGGGAGGAAAAAAAGAAAACGGATCTTACTAGAGATGAGGCAAAGATCAGAAACCACGAACAACTATACCGAAACAACAAACTGAACGTTAAAAGAATAGTTACAGAATAAAAGACCAAGGCATGGAATATATTCACTTAGAAACTGGAGGAAGACAGCAGAGGCAATAAGAAACTACTGTATAATGTTATCAGAGGTAAAAGGAAACCAATGAATGCCATAAAGGCACTTGAAGATGAAAATGGAAATCTGGTTAGAACAGAAAGTGACATGAGAGAAGTCCTGAAGAACTATTTTGACCACCTACTGAATAGACCAGTTCAAGAACAAAATACAGAACTGGAAATCCAAGCCTACAATGAAGAACCTCCCATCACCTGGACAGAAACTGAGACAGCCTTAAAACCTATGCCTAAAGGAAAATGTTCAGGTGCAGATGAAGTGAATGCGGACATGATAGAGGCAGCAGGCATCTAAGGTATAAAATGGCTGCACAGAGTACTAAATGCCATATGGACAGACAACAAAATACCTGCAGACTGGAGCAAGGGCGTTATAATTCCCTGTTTAAGAAAGGCAACAGGCAGAAACCCACCAACTATAGACGAATAACCCTGCTGTCTCGTGGGCTAAAAATTTTAGAGAAGATCATAGAAAGGAGATTGAGAACCATCATTGAACCACAGTTAGAGGAGGAGTAATATAGATTCAGAAGTAACAGATCAACAATGGATCTAATTTTTAGCACCCACATGCTAATGGAAAAGTATTGGGTGAAAAGCAAGAACCTGGTCATTGTGTTCCTGGATATAGAAAAGGCCTATGATAGTGTTATAAGAGATAAGATCTGGAAATGTCCGAGGAAAAGAAATGTGCCTGAAGGTCTGGTAAGGAAAATTGAGATGTTGTACGAAGACTGTACTAGCTGTGTACAAATTTGGGAAGGTTGATCATCATGATTTGAGACCAAGAGCGGAGTTCAGCAAGGAAGTGCACTGTCCCCACTATTGTTCATCATTGTTATGGACAATGTAATGAAGAACATCAAGGAAAAGTTAGGTGAACTGAATGCAATGGCCTTTGCTGATGATATTAAGATTTGGAGTGAAACAGAAGAGGAAGTACAGACCAGACTCAACGTATGAAAATCCCAGTTCCAGGAATATAACCTCAACATCAGCCAGACCAAGACAGTGGTTATGGCAGTCAACAGGGAAGAACATCCAGCAAGTGTAAAACTAGGAGACCACCAGCTAGAGTGTGTGGATAGTTTTCCTTACCTTGAAAGGTATCCAGTGATAATTTGGACAGAGAAGAAATTACAGAGTGCAAAAGGGATCAGAATTTTACCACCAAGTTAGAACGCTTTTATGGAATGACATGATTCCAAAACCGGCCAAAGTGATGATGTTTAACAGCTATTTCATACCAATATTGACCTATAGTATTGAAGCATGCACCCTCACAAAAAGAGATTCATCAAGACTGCAAGCATCAGAGATGAAATTTCTTATATCCATCATCCAGAAGACCAAGATGGACAAGGGGATTTTTTTTTTTGCTAGTTGCTTTATGTTGCATCAACACAGATAGGTCTTATGGCAACGATGGGACAGGAAGGGGCTAGGAGTGGGAAGGAAGCAGCCGTGGCTTTAATTAAGGTACAGCCCCAGCATTTGCCTGGTGTGAAAATGGGAAACTACGGAAAACCATCTTCAGGACTGCCAACAGTGGGATTCGAACCCACTATCTCCCGAATACTGGATACTGGCCGCACTTAAGCAACTGCAGCTATCAAGCTCGGTAAATACAATGGTCTTATGCTTATTACATTACATTAACTAAATGTACATTAACTAAATGCCAGAATTTGTGAACAAGGAAGCAATAAAATATTTTATTTTACAAAGACTAGAAAACGTCTGAAACGTCTGGATGAAATTTAATGCAAATGTGTACGTATTGGCTAGAGATTGATCACAGCATGAATTGGAGTTTCTCCAACTGTTTGACTAGAGATTGATCACAGCGTGAATTGGGGCTTCTCCAACTTTATGGATGAACATTAGGTTGAAGGTTTTACAGCTGGTTCATTCAAAGATGGTTATGGTCATTATCATAAGTATATTGTTGCAAAACCGGAACTGTGGTTAAAGTCGATTGTGTTGGATTTGAATATTCCTTTAGAAAGAAGCATGGTTGGATGGTAATGTTTAATAGGTTAAAGCATGTATGTTGGAAACATATTGTTGGTATTGTTCATTGGTGCTCATCTGATTAAAAAAAATTTTGAATATTGTGCCATTCTTGTCGATTAACGTTTCCAATGGTGCTTTTTTCAACCTTGGGAGAAATTATGACATGTCTGTAATTGTCTTGTCGATGTTAGCTGGAACCATCTGTTCCGGATGCATCTGAACGACTAACCTTACTAACATTTTTACAATGTTGAGCAGAGTTTTAAAATAATATATAAAACTTGAAGTCTAGGAATGTTATAAAGTTCTTATGTTGTTGCTGTGGATCATCATCATCATCATCATCATTGTGACTTGACTTACTTATTTCCTGTATCTCCTAAGTGGAGCATAGGGCATCAACGAACTTCCGCCACCGGA
Organism: Anabrus simplex; assembly: GCF_040414725.1. Taxonomy (NCBI): domain Eukaryota; kingdom Metazoa; phylum Arthropoda; class Insecta; order Orthoptera; family Tettigoniidae; genus Anabrus; species Anabrus simplex. The sequence continues at coordinate 903,593,425 of NC_090266.1, read as the reverse complement.
CTCTGTTCTGCGCCATCGTCCTGATCTCTGTCCAGGTCTTTCCTCCTTTCTCCATCCCTTCTGCTATTACACTCCTCCTCCATGTTTGGTCTGCCTCTTCTCCTGCTACCTTGTGGGTTCCATTCCAGGGCTTGTCTTGCTATGTTGTCTTTATCTCGCCGTAATGTATGCCCGATCCACTTCCATTTCCTACGACGCATCTCAATATCAATGGGTGTTTATGGTTTTTTTTCCATAGTTCTTCATTGGAGATTACTTGTGGCCACCATATCCTCAGGATATTCCTCAAACTTCTGTTCACAAATGTTTGAAGTCTGCTAATCAGTTGTTTGTTAGTTTTCCATGTTTCACACCCATAGAGGAGTACTGACTTGACATTTGTATTGAAGATGCGTAGTTTGGTATAGGTGTTAAGTTCCTTAGATTTCCAGATTGGTCTCAGCATTGCAAATGCTCCTTTGGCCTTATTTATTCTATTTCCTATATCCTCTATAGTTCCTCCCTCAGGGGTGACTATACTTCCCAGGTAGCAAAACTGGTTGACTTGTTCGATCTCTTGGTTTCCTAAAAATAATAGTGCCTTGTTTCGGTTATTATAACGCATCTCCTTGGTTTTCTTTCCATTTATCTTCAATCCCACCTCTGATGCTTCAGTTTTTAAATCATTCAGCTTTGCTTCCATATCCTTAAAACTGTTGGCTAACAAACACAAGTCATCCGCAAAGTCCAAGTCCTCCAACCTGCCTGTCAGTCCCCATTGAATTCCTCTTCGGCGATTCATTGCCTTCTTCATCATAAGATCCAGCACCATCAGAAATAGTATTGGTGACAGCAAACATCCTTGCTTAACCCCTGTGTTTACTGGGATGGGCTCAGACAACATCCCCTGATGTAAAACTTGGCATGTGTAGTTCTCATACATTTCTTGGGTTATCTTTATAATTTTCTTTGGAATCCCAAATTCTTTCATGGCTTTCCACATCTTCTTCCTCATTACATTATCAAATGCCTTTTCAAAGTCTACAAATAGCAGATACAGTGACGACTGCAGCTCCGTGGATTGTTCTATAATTATGCGCAGTGTGTTGATCTGATCTGTACAGGAGTAACCTTCTCTAAATCCTGCCTGTTCTTTCCTCAGCCTTGAGTTAACTCGCTTTTCGATCCTTTCTAAAATTATTCGTGAGAGTACCTTACTTGGTATCGAAAGGAGGGTAATCCCTCTCCAGTTATTACATTCAAATAAATCTCCTTTCTTCGGAAGCTTAATCAACAATCCTTTCTTCCAATCTGTGGGGATCTTCTCTTCTTCCCAACTCTTCTTGAAAAGTGGGAACAGAATCTCGACTGAAGTACCCACGTCCACTTTCAAGGCCTCCGGTGTGATATTGTCCATACCTGCCGCTTTGCCATTCTTTAGTTGTTTAATGGCCCTTTGGATCTCTGTTCTTGATGGCGGTTCTGTACTGATAGCAACATCTTCCTGCTCTTCTACGGTCATCACCTCTGTCTCTTCTTCCTCAACTGCTTCACGATTCAAGATCTCCAGAAAGTGTTCTCTCCATCTTTCTAGCTGTTCTTTTTGTGTGGACAATAATCTCCCATCTTTGGCTTTCACTGGCTTGTCAGATCTAGAAAACTTTCCTGTTAGTCTCTTGGTAATGTGGTAGAGGGTCTTACTATAATTGTTTTGTGCTGCCGTCTCAGCTTGTGTTGCAAGATTATTGATAAATGCTCGTTTGTCACGTCGAAATCTCCTCTTCACTATTTTGTTAAGTTCATTAAAGTTAGTTCTAGCTTGTGCCTTCTCTTCTTGTGTTCTTGCGGTATTGAGTCTTTTCTTACATTCCTTCCTTTGATTCACGGCTTCCCATGTCTCAGAAGTAATCCATTCCTCTCTTCCTCTCTCCCTTTTGCCTAGGACCTTTTCACAGGTATTAATGTAGGTACTCTCTATGCTCTTCCAATTATGTCCAATATCCTGTCCTTCTTCCTCTCTTAGCTGTTGGAATCGGTTATTCAATTCTAGTGAAAAATTTTGTTGCACCTCCTTGTCCTTCAGTTTATCCCAGTTATACTTTATCCTCCTCTTCTGATGAATGTGCCTAGTACTTGCAATCTTAAGTCGGAGCACAGCTACTACTAAGTGATGGTCACTTCCCACATCTGCCCCCCTCTTGTTCCTCACGTCCAAAAGGGAGGTTCGCCATGTCTTGCTGATAGTGAAATGGTCGATCTGATTCTCCGTTCTATGGTCAGGGGAAACCCACGTCACTTTATGGCAATTCTTGTGGGGGAAGATAGTGCCTCCTATCACCAACCTGTGGTTACTACAAAATTCAATAAGCCTTTCACCATTCTCATTTCTATTACCTATACCATGTTTTCCCATTATATTTTCTATTCCTTGGTTATCATTGCCAACTTTCGCATTCAGGTCTCCCATCACAACCATTATATCCCTTTTCTTTGCCTTTAACAGGGTTCGATGTAGCTGACCATAAAATTGCTCTTTTTCTTCTTCTTCTGCTGCCTCTGTTGGTGCATAACACTGCACCACTGTAATTGGTCTTACTCTTGATGCAAATCGAGCTACTAGAATCCTTTCTGAGACTGGGTACCATTCTATCAAACTCTTCCTTGTCTTTTGAGTGATCAATAATCCAACACCCTCTCTATGTTCTTCTTCTCTTCCTGAGTACAGCAGCGTGTCCCCTTCCTGGGTCTTTATCTCACCAAACCCAGTCCATCTCATCTCACTCAAGCCTAATATGTCCAACCTGTATCGCTTCATCTCCCTAGATACTTCAGCCAATCTTCCTGCCTGCCACATTGTCTGTACATTCCACATTCCAATTCTCATGTCCGATTTCATGCTAAAAGTCAAATCCATTTTATCCATCCGGCTTCTATTCATTGATGTTTCTGTAATAGGTTAATCTTCGGTGTGTAGGTTATTGGCCTTCAGCACCCAAAGCCTGGTGAAGGGGCTGCCTTCTAAGTAGCCAGGCCTACTGATTTTCTGTTGGGGGTTTCTTCCCTTAGCCTTTGAAGTTCCCACTTCTGACCACAAGGCAGCAGTTCCTATTCTATTTTCCCCGCATAGGAGGGTTGCCTCGTCCGTCAGTTCCACCATTCAAAAGTCCGTCTTCTCCGCCTTCACTGCCGTTGAGGTCTTCACCGTAACCCTGGCAAGGGACCCTTACATGGGACTACCAGCCAGGTCAGCTGGACCAAGGTTTTTTAAAGAGGTGTTACTCCTCTATCACTCGCCCTTTGTCCTGACTTGTGACAGGCAGAGCCTGGCTTTCCAAACATTGGGCCCAGGTTGGTGGGTTTCATCATCATTGTACAGGTCCAGTTTCCCAGGTACTGTTAGTCGTTCAGACGCAACCGGAACAGATGGTTCCAGCTAACATCGACAAGACAACTACAGACATCTCATAATACCTCCCAAGGTTGAACAAAGTACTAATGGGAACGTTAATCGACAAGAATGGCACAATATTCAAAAAATAATTTTATCAGATGAGCACCAATGAACAATACCAACAATATGTTTCCAACATACCTGCTTTAACCTATTAAACATTACTGTCCAACCATGCTTCTTTCTAAAGGAATATTCAAATCCAACACGATCGACTGTAACCACGGCTCCGGTTTTGCAACAATATAGCATTTAGTTAATGTACATATTGTAAACTATGTATATATCACCTAAAAGTTTGTAATAAGCATAAGACCATTGTATTTAGTATTTGATATTAATTTAAGTTTAGTATTAAGTTCCAATGTTAATGGATTTAAGACTTGACCTTAAGATTAGTATTAGGCTGAAGATGCCCAAAACTAGGGCGAAACATGTTCCTAACTAGTGTTTATATTTCATGTAAAATTTAATCACTACAACATATAATTGTATTGAATAGGTGGACACAGTAATTTTATTCTAGAAAGAATTTTACTTATTGTATCTTCAATACGGAACAAAATGAGATTAGTTACTTGTTACTGGATACTGGCTGCACTTAAGCGACTGCAGCTATCGAGCTCGGTCCAAGATGGACAAGTTATGAAATGAAGAGGTGAGGAAAGAAGCCGGAATAAAGACATCCCTATTAGACAGAATCGGCACATCCAGACTACGGTGGTATGGGCATGTGGTGAGAATGGAACCTACAAGAACAACCAGAATAAATTTGGAAAGACAGGTGGAGGGAAAAAGACCTGCAGGAAGGCCTAAAACCCAATGGATGGACATGATCAAGGTTGATCTAGGTACCAGAGGATGGACAGTAGATGATGTTCTCCATGACAAGTTGTATATAGACAGGAAGAAGTATAAGAGGCTTTTTAACAGTACCCAGGAAACTGGAACTGTACAATGATGATGATGATGATGATGATGATGATGATGATGATGATGATGATGATGATGATGATGATCCACAGCAACAACATAAGAAAACATTCCTCAACTTCAAGTTTTTATATGTTATTTTAAAACTCTGCTCAACATTGTAAAAATGCACTCTAATTATGTGTGACCTGGACCCTAGGACGTTCTTTAAATTTTAACGTGTTTTATGACATATAATCCATGTCAACCATTTTAAGTGTGTTTTAAGGCAAATTTCATGTTGAATGCACGTTAATACCTATTTGATTTATTTATTTGCTTTGAACTGATGACGATTTCAAGGGAATCGAAACTGATCTTAATTTTTTTTTTGCTATTTGCTTTACGTCGCACTGAAACAGATATGTCTTATGGCGACGATGGGATAGGAAAGGCCTAGGAAGAGGAAGGAAGCGGCCGTGGCCTTAATTAAGGTACAGCCCCGGCATTTGCCTGGTGTGAAAAGATCTTCATTTAATCAATGTTACATATCATATGAAGTGTTGAATCGTGAAACATCCCTGGGTTGATTATTATTATACAAGTCAAACGTCAACACGGAAATGAAAGTTATAAATTATGACAGGATATGTTAGGTTCACAACAAATTTCCACAACCTAGTCTGGTGCTAATAGTTTCAATAGCCACAACAATGTCCTCCACAAAAATTTAGGCTACAGTAAGAGCAAAGTACAGAAGCTTTATAAACATCTCCCCAGTAAGAGATTTAGCCAAACACACTTTCTTCTTCAATATCTCCACAACCCAGTCATCAGGACACACTGTGAAACAGGAGTCCAATTGTCTTGTGGTGCTCAAGGTTTGGTGCACACTTAAGATGGTTTATTATTTTGTTGTTTCTGTTTGTGTGCTTGGCATTTAAGAATTGCTTTTTTTTAAGCATTAATTTACTGCATGGAAGTTAAGAAAGTAAACTGCAATTTTTTCAGGAAAGATAATTTTTAGTACTTTGTATTTGTGATGATGATTGTTCATCTAGGTCATCACCCAGTGTCTTGTGTGCATAACAAATTTTATGGAGAGACTTGTTATCTCATCAGGGAAAGGGAAAGTCTGGCTTTTCACTTGCATAGCTATACTCTCTCTCTTTTACAGTTTACCTTAACATTCATATTCCTACCTGGTTTCGTATGTACCACACCACAGAAAAATTTGAATGCTATTCCACGTGTGATATTCTTTATGTTATTTTTATACTTATTTCAAGTAAATGCTGGGACAGCAACTCATTTCGCATGTCATGGGACCTATGGAAGCTCAAGTACTTGTAATTACAAAAAACAACATTACAATATCGCTGCTGACCTCAGTTGTGCAGTAGATTACTGAATAATCTCTTACATTTAAGCACTCATAAATGCCAATGTACTGTAGGAATCAATCCTACAACCTTAAGGACAGGAGGTGCCATCTAACCAATTACATTAACGGCACCCAAGTGGGAGGAGACAAATATTACCCATTCAGAAAATGGTGTCAGCAATTCAGATGACCCAGGGACACATCAACGAGTTCACCTACACATAAAAATCCACTGTAAGTCTGCAAAAATAAGTCTGAAAATAATTTGGTCCTACCGACAAGGGGAAAACCATTTTTGCATCTGAATATCCCACCAACAACTACAAATGTTTAATATTAAAATACTGACAGGAAAGAACACTGTTAATATCCTTAAGATATTAAACATTCAATTTAGGCATCAACACACTGATGGACACATTTCATACCAGGAAAACTGTCAAAGAATATAAAAGTAATATATTAATTCTGAACTACCATGCACCTTAACAATAGAGCAGAAACAAATAGCTCACCTAGTTTGAAGAACAGACACAATATGACCAAGAACATCCCCTTGTCCTTGTTTGGAAAATAAAAGAAGACAACGAATTGGCCGACTAGCTGGGGGTATCCCTGTTAATTCTTCCATTTCCTGTAAATTCTGAAATGTCCCAAAAATCAGCATAACAGGCACTGTATAAATTAAATTGCATATTACATTATAAAAAACAAGTACTGTCACATACTACCACAGTATGAAATTCTTCCAATTCATGGTTTGGTCTTAGACAAGGTTATTTCAGGATAAAACTACATCAAAATACAAACAGCCATTTCACATTCTTAATCAATAACATGGAAGAATAAGAAATTGACATCTATGAGTCGTATCATGCATTTCTCCATACTGTAAGTTGTTGTTTTTTTTGTTTTGTTTTTTTCGAGTTGCTTTACGTCACACCGACACAGATAGGTCTCGTGGCGACGATGGGACAAGAAAGAGCTAGGAATGCTAGTGGCTTTGTCGCACCGACACAGATAGGTCTTATGGCGAAGAGCTAGGAATGGGAAGGAAGTGGTCATGGCCTTAATTAAGGTACAGCCCCAGCACTTGCCTGGTGAGAAAATGGGAAACCACAGAGAAACTTCTTCAGGGCTACCAGCTGTGGGATTTGAACCCACTATCTCCTGAATACCGGATACTGGCCACTCTTAAGCGACTGCAGCTATCAAGCTCAGTAAGTCTTGAATTACCTGCATAAACAATGTAGTGTGACATCACTGTATCAAAAGTAATCTTACCGGACAAAAACTGAGTCATCTCTGGAGAAATCATTCAAGCATCATTTAATACTGTGCAACTCACCTCCGGACTTAATAACCGCCTGGAATCGATTATGAAATGAGTCCACAAGGTCGTGCAGGTACACCGCATCGAAGTTCAGCCACTCTGTGAGAATCTGGTCTCGTAAATCCACCGAATTGCAGGGAGGCTGATGTCGGCATTTTACCGGCTGTTCCAACATGTCCCACAGATTTTCAATGGGGTTCCAGTCAGGTGAATTTGCAGGCCAATCGAGATGTAATACGGTGGGAGAATGTTCATAAAACCAGTCATATATGCGTCCATCCCAATGAACTTTGCTGTTGTCATTTTGAAAAATTGGGATATCAATAGCATACTCATCATGCAGATGTCTGAAAGACAACACCTGATCATCCAGAGTGTTTAAATAAACATGCTAGTTCATGTTAGTGGTCACCTCAGTGCAATCCATGATACGAAGAATATCACCAAAACATCACAGACCCACCTCCAGCTTGAACCTGACCTTGCACACATCCAGGATGAAATGCTTCATTTGGCTTTCCGGTGCACTCAACGAGGTGCATCATTTGAATACAGGCAAAAGAAGTGATTTGTCAGACCACATTACATTCCACCAGTCAGCTACTGTCCACGTTCAATGATTTCTAGTCCACTGAAGATGTGGAGCTTTCTGTGCCTGTGTGAGGAATGGCCTCTTGCGAGGTTACCGGCACCAAATGTCCATTGCATGCGGTTCCTGCCACAATGCTCTCCCGTGAACAGTTTAGGATGGACTTTCATTCACTGACTGTAACAATTTCTGTTGGGCTTGGAAGCAATTTTGATTCACAAGCCGTGAAAAGCGTCTCCGGTCCCTCTTAATCAGGATCTTTTACCGACTATAATTCTGACATCGTGTTTTGTGGGCATGTGTAGTATATCACTGCTTTTAGACACGTTGAACAGTCCACTGCGGAACACCAACAAATCCAGGAACTTCACGCACCGCATGACCATGTGCACGGCCAAACACGATTGCCCCTTTCTAACACACTCTCACATCCTTACATCTACCCATGTTGACGTACACTGTCCGCTTGAAATATCAATGTCTCACTGATCACTACTGCGTTACGCTCACGTAAGGCAATGTGCATACAGCTGAGCATGGACCCGTTTGCTGTACCATCTGAACAGGCTTAACAATCCATCAGTGCGTGCGCACCAGGGTGACTTATTTTTTGTCCAGTGAGTTTATATGCTGTTTAATGAATAAGAATCTGCAGCATGCAGCATTCTTGACCAGCTGTTTCTTTGGTGGGCATTTGTGAATTATCACCGATTGTGTGGACCACTAAAAATGATTACATTTTTTGTAATCATTAAATACTTCTATATTTTCATACATATGAAATTCTTTTGTATGTTTTTTATATAAACATGTTAACCATCCTCATGTTTAGTATCACAGTACTTTAGTTTTAAAATGCATCACTTAATTTTGTGTTTGATGAAAAGAAAATATTTCCCTTTGGTTTGTCATTAACTTCTCACAGGTGGTTCCACAGAAATAGTCTACAATTTCCACGACATGAATTTAAATCTTTAAACTTCATACATTAATAGCTCTGTAGAAATCCCAGGGTTGTAAGAAGAAGAAGAAAAAGAAAAGGAACAACAACAAGCTGAAACCCATCAAGATATGATGGTCAATGGGGAAAATACTTATTGAAGGATTTCCTTATATATGAAACTCCTTGCACATAGTGACCACTGAAATGTTCTCTCAAGTTTCCCTGACTTTCTCTGACCTACTAAGAAAAATGCCCCTGACCCACGAAAACTAAGTAACACGTTAATTCGCCAAACAGCATGTTTTACAAGGAATAAAAAAGGAAACTCCAGTCTCCACCATAATTCTCTCTCCACTTCCTTTTTTTCAATTATTTATGAAAAAACAATTACATGGATGCCACTTTCCATATAAAGAAATACTTTAATTGTAACATTTAACATATACCTTTATCTTATCATTTCCAAGGAACAAAGTTACAACTAACTTATTAATAGAGTAATTCAAATATGAAAATAAAATTATTTTACCACAGCAATCTAATACTGTTTCATGTGAATTTTAAGCACTCCTGAGATCAAAAGCAATTAACTCGTGTTTGTAATGTAAGTGAATATAATGAATTCCAATTAGACTAGGTTTATATTCAAAACAGTTTTCAAATCTGAAGACAAATCAGTCAGAAAAGAAAGGAATGAAATAGAAAAGTTTGCACTTATCGAAAGGATTACTGTTTGCGTTTTATGTTTTCTAGAACTACTTTCTTCCTTTCAATTTCAGCATCCTGCTTTTCTCTTTCAATTTTCAACTTTATCTGTTTTTCCTCCAAATCATTCAACTGTAATTCAACTTCCCTTTTCTCCAGTTTATTCTTTCCCTCTTCTGATTGCATTTCTTTTTTCTTTTTCGGGTATGACTGATACCTTCTTCTTGAAGCTCGAATTGTGGTCAGCATACTTCTATTGACAGTAACATTCCTCGAACCACCAACATGTTTCACACTATCAAAAATTATTCTCTGGGACACAAGTGATTCTTCTAGAAGATTTTCGACTAGTAAATATTTCTTTTCAAAAACAATATAAATATAAGTCACCACCTTATCAATACAAAATTTATTCACATTCAGCTAGTAAATATGGTCAAGACCGGTTTCGACCCCTAGGGGGTCATCTTCAGTTGACATGCATAAAAGATATATTTTACAAAAACATCACATATAATGATTAAAACTTAAATTAAGTCCAACTGATCATAAATGTTGGTATGTATGTCTTGGTACATTTGAGCTATTGTATGTGTCAATCCTAAGTTTCCCAGCATACAGTGTCTAATATACATCATCCATGAAATTACATGCTATTTTTCATGTTATCACTATCTAATTTGGGTTGTACAATGTGGAATGAGATATACATAAGTTTGTGTAAATTAATAGTAGTAAGTTCAGTAATATACATTAAAAATTTGGTTCTTAAATTACATTAATTGATTATTGATCAGTCATATGAAAATGTAGAATTATTGGTTTGGACACTTGTGATTAAAATATTAGTATGCAATACCTTGTTGGCATATATCTTAAATACTGAAGTATCAGTTTATAAAGCCTATTATTGTTATTTTATGTCTTGGAATAGGGTTGAACTTTTAGAAAACTATTTATTTTGTTGAGCATAGGCATTGGATAATCTTGTTAAATTGGACACATAACTAAAACAGTGGTATATATATACCTTGTTAAAAATACATTGCATACATCATTAATATGTGGTGCTATATATACATTGTTTACGGTAAAATGGGGTTAACGAAGTTTTCACAACAGTATTTGATTAGTTATAATGTTGCGATATAATGGGTCCGTAAAAATATATAACTATATATATAATTGCGGTTGGATAAGTATTTGTATAATCTGCTTGCAATTTAGGTAATATTTGGTTGTAATGTCTGGCGATATTTTGGGCAGCTACTGTTGTTAGAACTATTAAGAGTCTTGAATATTATTGATAGAGCATGTTCTTCTTTTCGTGTGCCGTAATATGTTGAGTTGGTGACATTTGTAAGAACCTAAATTGCAAGCAGATTATACAAATACTTATCCAACCGCAATTATGTATATAGTATATATTTTTATGGACCCATTATATCAGAACATTATAACTAATCAAATACTGTTGTGAAAACTTCGTTAACCCCATTTTACCCTAAACAATGTATATATAGCACCACATATTAATAATGTATGCAATGTATTTTTAACAAGGTGTATATATATACCACTGTTTTAGTTATGTGTCCAATTTAACAAGATTATCCAATGCCTATGCTCAACAAAACAAATAGTTTTCTAAAAGTTCAACCCTATTCCAAGACATAAAATAACAATAATAGGCTTTATAAACTGATACTTTAGTATTTAAGATATATGCCAACAAGGTATTGCATACTAATATTTTAATCACAAGTGTCCAAACCAATAATTCTACATTTTCATATGACTGATCAATAATCAATTAATGTAATTTAAGAACCAAATTTTTAATGTATATTACTGAACTTACTACTATTAATTTACACAAACGTATGTATATCTCATTCCACATTGTACAACCCAAATTAGATAGTGATAACATGAAAAATAGCATGTAATTTCATGGATGATGTATATTAGTTAACTACTTACCTTGACACTGTATGCTGGGAAACTTAGGATTGACACATACAATAGCTCAAATGTACCAAGACATACATACCAACATCTATGATCAGTTGGACTTAATTTAAGTTTTAATCATTATATGTGATGTTTTTGTAAAATATATCTTTTATGCATGTCAACTGAAGATGACCCCCTAGGGGTCGAAACCGGTCTTGACCATATTTACTAGCTGAATGTGAATAAATTTTGTATTGATAAGGTGGTGACTTATATTTATATTGTTTTTGTAAAGTAATATCTATCAATACGGAAATGAAACTTATAAACAACAGTAGTAAATATTTACTGACAGAAATGCCTGTCTCAACAATGCACTACCATGGGATAAAATGAAACAAAGTTTTATTACAGACCAGGGGTCTTCATATTTCTCATGTTCTCCAAAAGGATTGTAGTAAATTCATCCAATCCCAAGTCATCTGTTCTTTTAGAAATTAAGTCATTAATTTGTTTGTTGATTCCTGTATCCTTCTGTGCTTGCTAAGCTAGCAGACAGAACTGTCCTTTGGCCTTTTCAGCACTTTCATCACACATTCTCTGTTGTGTGTGTCCTCCGCGCTCAGCTCCGCGCCTACAAGCTCCGCAACCCGCCGCATCATCGATGTTTCCAGAGCCTACGAGATGACTGCACTGCGCCTGGCATGCTCGTCTGTCACGTCAGCCAGCGCTATATAATGAGCGACGTTCCTCGCCTTACCGAGGACTACCCCAGTGTCCAACGACCAGACCACACCACAAGTCAAACACAGAGGCATTCCTCTTAAAAATGTGTCTTGAACAGGTGGACTGACTGCTGGTTGTGAGGACTCACCTCCGGATATTGCCTCATCTTCCCTGATTCCCGTAGCCACGTCGAGCCCCGAGTCAAGCATTCTGCTACGCTCTCAAGTCCTCACCAGTGCTCCGACGACTATCTTAGCATTCTGCGAATTAAGATATTGATGCAAGTTCCTTGCAAGTCTAAGTCCAATACTAGCATTCTACTAACGCGACTCTCCCTACAAGTTACGCTTGTTATCCCACAGCAGATAGTTTTCGACTATCCAAGGACATTTCCCAGTGGAAAAGACTACCTCCTCAAGATAGGTGTGAAAGTGTATATAGAACTCTCTCTTTGTAAATATATATTTGTGCCACAGACTTTCAATCTAGCATTTAATAACAGCATTAACTGCGTGCAATCAATTAAGCTTCAAGACAAGTTTCATTACATTTCTTGTAAATACTGTATAAAACTATTGAAGCAATAAACTTTATGTTGTGTTACTGTATACCAAGTTCCTTGTATACAACACAACAAAATTGGCGAAGAGGAAAAGTACTACTGCCCCGCCAATTTAACAAAATTGGCGACGAGGTAAAGTTACGTGTCAGTCCCGCCAATTTAACAAAATTAGCAATGAAAAAAACTTTATTAGTGTGTATCGCCAACAACATTGGCAACGAGGTCCAAGTCACGCGCAGCACACATTCCCAGTGTTTCGCCATTTCATCAACATCGCTACGGGACACAGGCTCGCTACGCTAGCACTCTGCCAGCATTTCGCATTTGTACAGTGCAATTCTTCCCAGTGTATGCCCCGTTTGAACTACGGACAGCCAGTCAACGTTCACGGCTCGCACACCCGCACCTGTTCTCCACGGCATTCTCGTAGCGCCCGCTCTCTTTCTCTCTCACTCACAGGCGATCAATTGAAGGTCAAGCTTCCAGCCGGTCTCCTTACACGCTGTCTCGAAAGTTGTGCTCCCTCTCTCATCCGTCACCATGGCTACTACAGAGCAATTAGCGGCTATATTGCAGGCTTTGCAACAGCAACAATTCATGCAGCAACAGCAAACAGCATTGCTTACAGAAATACAAGCCCTCTCTGCTTCTACACAGCCTACCACCGTTCCTCAATTTTCTACGTTCGACCCGGAGAAAGAAGAATGGTCAGTGTACTTAGCCAGACTTCACCAACACTTCATCCGCCACTCCATTACGGACGAGAAGCGCCAACGTGCTCTTTTTCTCAGTTCTGTAGGAAACACTACCTGCGAACTACTGCAGAAATTAAGCCCCAGAGAGTAGATATCGGAAGTTCCTTTTGCACAGCTACTCGCTCACATCAGTGATCATTATGCTTAAGATCCTCACATCGTAGCAGCTCGCTACAAGTTTTTTCAATGCAGGATGAAACCGCACCAGACTCACACTGAATGGATTGTGGAATTACGAGGTCTCACCAAGAGTTGTAAATTTATCTGTTCCAAGGATGGTTGTAGCACGCCCTACACAGATTCACTTATTCGGGACATGGTTATTCTCCATACTCCCCACGACTATGTTAGTTTCGACGCTGTAAAAAGTAGTAACCCTTCTTTGGAAGAAGTACAGCGTATTGCCACAGTCTATGAGATGACTACCAAGACTGCAGCTGAAATAGCTACAAGACATGAAGTCTCTCACGTATCTCATACGGCCAGGATGCATTCTGCTCCTTCGAACCGCAAGGTCTGCTCGCTCTCTTCCAAGCGTGCCCGACAGGTTCCTTCTCGCTCTTCTACGAAGACGTGCATTTCTCAGAAAACTCCTCAGCCCCTGCCTTCCTGCAGAGGATGTTTTAAGCATCATGAACCCCGTGACTGCCGCTTCTTCAAAGCCACCTGTGATCGATGTCATAAAGTAGGACACATCAAGACTGTCTGAAAAGTACGTCCCGCCCTGCCAGTACTCTTCCGGCAAAGAAAACTAGTACGACGACACGACAAGACATGGAGGTTGATCAGATTAATCTCATTCTTCCTACTAGAAATTCCAGCAAGATCATCATTCCAATCTCTTTCCCCGATCACTCTACTAATTTTCAATTAGATACTGGATCACCTGTCTCCATCATCAACCTTGCTACGTATCACAACTTGGGATCGCCGTTTTCCTCTCCTGCTGATGTCCAACTTGTTACGTTTAACAAGAAGAAAATTGATATTAAGGGACAAATCACTATTCCAGCCAGATATAAAGATATTCATAAGGTCGTTACCTTGCTTGTAGTTAATGACTACACTGCATCTAATATTCTGGGCATGGTTCTATTTAATATATTTGATTTTCAAATTCAGGACGTCAATGTAGTCTCAGCCTTACAGCCCACCTCTGATGTCACCGATCTCCTCAAACAATTTCCAGAAGTCTTCGACTCTACATCAGGCACAGCCAAAGACTACACAGCTCATATCCAGCTGAAATCAGGAGCCAAGCCTCGCTTTTTCAAAGCACGTCCAGTCCCACTTGCACTTCAGGACTAAGTTACTCTAGAGTTACAGAGATGGATAGCAGACGGTATAGTAGTTCCCGTCAATTCCAGTAAATGGGCTACTCAACTCGTCGTAGTTCAGAAACCTAATGGCAATATTTGCATTTGTGGTGATTTTCGCTCTACCATCAACACTCAGGCTGAAGCCGACGTTTTTCCAATTCCCCGTCCTGAGGACTTATTTCACCGTTTAGCCGGTGGACAGTTCTTCTCCAAAGTGGATCTCAAAGAAGCCCATCTGCAGCTACTTTTAGATGAAGAATCCAAGCAGTGTCTCACGCTGAATACCCCTCTTGGACTTCTCCAGCTTCAGCGCCTACCTTTCGGTGTCTCTTCCTCCGCTGCGATTTTCCAGCGCTATTTAGCACAGCTTACTGCCTCTATTCCCGGTTGTGCTAACTACCTTGATGACATTCTTGTAACTGGCAAAGATCATCAAGAGCGCCTGCATAATCTGCGCCTACTCCTCACCAAATTGAAGGAAAATGGCCTCCGAGCAAATCTCGCTAAATGTACGTTCTTTCAACCTCAAGTTCACTACCTAGGTCATATCCTTGAAAAGACTGGCATTCGACCTAGCGAACGGAACATCTCTGCCATTGTCAACATGGCCGCACCGCAGAACATTAAGCAGCTCCAATCATTCATAGGCAAAGCAAACTATTATAGCAAGTTCATTCCACGCTTCGCTTCAGTAGCAGCTCCTCTGAACGTCTTACGCAAGAAAGGTGCTAAATTTCATTGGTCTCAGCAATGTCAACATACCTGGCAGACTATCAACAAGGCCTTCGTCCACGCTGTCAAGCTGACTCATTTTCAGCCCGGTAAGCTTCTCACTCTCGCCACGGACGTGTCTGATTATGGACTCAGCGCCGTTCTCTCCCAGAAGGATCGTCATGGACAAGAGTGTCCTACAGCCTTCGCTTCGAAGACACTCAACGAGCATCAACGTCACTACTCTCAAATCAAGAAAGAAGCTTTAGCTATTATATTTGGCATTCACCGTTTCAACGAGTATCTCTATGGCAACCATTTCCTCATCATTACTGATCACAAGCCTCTTGTTCACTTATTCCACCCTGGTAATAAGATCCCCGGACACTCCCTAAGGAAACTGCAAAGATGGTCCATATTTCTGTCTGACTACTCCTATCAGATTGTCTATCGTAGCACATCCCAGCATTGTAATGCTGATGCTCTCTCTCGCTTACCTGTAGGTCCTGATACTACTTTCGATTCTCAAGAATATGCATGTCTTCAGTTAGACACAGAACTTGAAGACACAGTCTCCAGTTTTCCCATTGACGCTACTTGCACCGCCAGAGCGACTGATAAGGATAGTACACTAGCTACAGTACGTACTTATATCCGCAATGGTTGGCCTCTTCAAACAAAGCTTCCTACCAGCCTTGCACCTTATCATCGTCTACAGCATCATCTCACGACTCGAGCCGGAGTCATACTATTGGAAACAGGCACCCTCTTCCGAGTGGTTATCCCACTTTGTCTACGCCGACAAGTTCTCGACTTATTACATGAAGGTCATTGGGAAATATCCCGCACCAAGCAACTCGCCCGTCAACACTGCTATTGGCCTGGTATTGACGCCGACATTGAGCGACTCATCCGCCACTGTGACCCATGTCAGATACATCAGAACGCACCGTCATTTGACCTAGCTCCATGGCTTCCTGCTACTTCTCCATGGGAACGAGTACACATAGATTTTGCTGGATCTTTTCTCAACTCTATGTGGCTCATAGTGATAGATTCTCTATCCAACTTTCCATACGTCGTAGAAATGCATTCTACTACTACAGAAGCTACCATTCGCACACTTCAGAAGATTTTCACTACTGAAGGTTTACCTCAAGTGCTCATTTCCGACAATGGTCCCCAATTTACTGCCACTCACTTCCAGAACTTCTGTACTCATAATGGCATTCGGCATATTCTGGCACCGCCTTTTCACCCACAGTCTAATGGTGCAGCTGAACGTTTTGTACAAACATTCAAGAAAAGCATGAAGAAAGCTGTATCTTCAGGTTTAAGTAAAGATCAAGCATTTGCAACTCCTAGGACGATATAGGACTATGCCTGGTTCTGACAACCTCACTCCAGCCCACAAGCTTCATGGACGCCCTCATCGCACTTTGCTTTCTTTGTTGCAGCCTCTTCCTGCCCAGCCGCAGCACTCGCAACCGAAGTTCAACACTCACGACAAAGTCTATGTCCGGACTTTCAAGTCCAATCCTCCCTGGATACCTGGTATCATCTGCCGTACCTTGGGCCATCGTCTCTAAGACATCCAGACCGCAGAGAAGTGCATCTGCCGCAACCAGGACCACATCCGCCTCCGCTATCGTCCATCTCCTTCTGTTGATTCTCTTGTAACACCTAACAAATCTATCGCCGAACGAGCTCTGGACCATTTAATCAACATGGGTTCTTTTCAGGATGATTCTACGCTCCTTCACCCAGCCCAGGCTCCGGGCAACACAAGAGACATGACCAACTCTCCAGCCCAGCATCGCTGCCGCCGCCAAAGCCGTCGCCGCTTCACGCCGTATCGGCGTAATTAGGAGGGGAGGGTGTTGTGTGTGTCCTCCGCGCTCAGCTCCGCACCTACAAGCTCCGCCAACCCGCCGCATCACCGATGTTTCCAGAGCCTACGAGAAGACTGCACTGCACCTGGCGTGCTCATCTGTGACGTCAGCCAGCGCTATATAAGGAGCGACATTCCTCGCCTTTCCGAGGACTACCCCAGTGTCCAACGACCAGACCACACCGCAAGTCAAACACAGAGGCAATCCTCTTAAAAATGTGTCTTGAACAGGTGGACTGACTGCTGGTTGTGAGGTCTCACCTCCAGACATTGCCTCATCTTCCCCGATTCCCGTAGCCACGTAGAGCCCCGAGTCAAGCATTCTGCTACGCTCTCAAGTCCTCACCAGTGCTCCGACGACTATCTTAGCATTCTGTGAATTAAGATATTGATGCAAGTTCCTTGCAAGTCCAAGTCTACTAACGCGACTCTCCCTACAAGTTCACTTGTTATCCCACAGCAGATAGTTTTCGACTATCCAAGGACATTTCCCAGTGGAATAGACTACCTCCTCAAGATAGGTGTGAAAGTGTATTATAGGACTCTCTCTTTGTAAATATATATTTGTGCCACAGACTTTCAATCTAGCATTTAATAACAGCATTAACTGCGTGCAATCAAAAAGCTTCAAGACAAATTTCATTATATTTCTTGTAAATACTGTATAAAACTATTGAAGCAATAAACTTTATGTTGTGTTACTGTATACCAAGTTCCTTGTATACAACATTCTCGTATGCCTGTTCAAGTTTTCAAGAACATCCTTTTTTTTTTTTTTTGCTAGGGGCTTTACGTCGCACCGACAGAGATAGGTCTTATGGCGACGATGGGATAGGAACGGCCTAGGAGTTGGAAGGAAGCGGCCGTGGCCTTAATTAAGGTACAGCCCCAGCATTTGCCTGGTGTGAAAATGGGAAACCACGGAAAACCATCTTCAGGGCTGCCGATAGTGGGATTCGAACCTACTATCTCCCGGATGCAAGCTCACAGCCGCGCACGGCCAACTCGCCCGGTAACAACGACATCAATCCTTTTCAATGCCACACTGGATTTGAGCAATATCATTTTACGGTCTAAGGCAATGAAACCTGCTGCTAAATGTGTTTTTAGAGGACATTTTCCTTTTCAGAACATTTAACTTGTTTGAGTAAGCTCTTGGCAGTCCACTTTTTCTACTGAACGAAGATTGGCACTATCTTGTAAGTCTACATTTATTAGCTTTTGGGAAGTACTTGCTTCAGCTATCTCCTCAGACTTAACAATAAATGGACATTGGAGCTTTCTTATAGGACAATATCAATCGCCACTTATCTGCATTTAGGGCTGTCAGACCAGGTGCAGATTCCGAATCAATAGTTTACAGAGTCTTTTCTTAAATTATTTGAAAAAAGTAGGAAATTCATTCAATATCTCCCGTAGTAAATTATTCCAATCCCTAATTCTTCTTCCTTAAACGAACACAGTCGATCCTCCATCACTCAAATTTTCAGTATCACGAAGAAACTTCAATTTCCTGGCCATCAGTCCTATTCTCTTCACGAGTATTCATTTCTCCATCACTCAAAATTTCATTATATGAATTTCTCAATTTATCGAAGCAAACATGTACTCCTAAGAAGCAGAAAATATTCTGTAACTTGAATTTTGTACAACTTATCTTATCACTAAACAAAGTAGTTTTTTTTTTTTTACAATTTTGCTTTACATCGCTCTGACACAGACAGATCTTATGGCAACAATGGGTTAGGAAAGGGCTAAGAAGTGGGAAGGAAGTGACCTTGCCCTTAATTAAGGTACAGCCCTAGCATTTGCATAGTGTGAAAGTGAGAAACCAGAAAGCCACATTCAGGGCTGCTGACAGTGGGGGTCAAACTAAAAATGAAGTCATACAAGGTACTCTTTAATTCTCAACTACATGGTTATTTCTTTCACAGTCATTTTTATGCATTAATTCCAAAACATGTCAAGATAAATGAACTACAACCATGTAACACTTCCCCTATCCCCAATGAACAAAGGACTTCAATTTGAAAAGTTCACCCTGTTCACAGTACTAAATTCAAATTTTAGTAAAACAACATTTCACACTATTTTCTTTGGCTCTAAATGAATCCCACAAGAGGTTATTCCAACACAAAGTACATCCAGAATGTGGGTCAGGTTATATTTATCTGTACCAAATGCAATGTATTGAAGCAGTGGCTTGCCATTCGAGACTGTTATGCGAGTTATTATTTTATCACTCAAAATGAAGTCATACACGATAATCTTTAATCCTTAACTACACATTTATTTTCAACCAAAGTCATTATCATACATTAAGTCCAATACATACATACATACATACATACATACATACATACATACATACATACATATTCATTCATTCATTCATTTATTTATTTATTTATTTATTTATTTATTTATTTATTTATTTAGTCACGAAGCACAAGATACAGCTACACTGAGCAAATTTCACTTGCACTGTCAACAGACTATTTAACAATCGTAAACTTTCATAATAAAATATAACAAACATAACAAAATATAACAAGATCAGGTACACATCCTGCTAATAACTGTCCAAATCGAAAACCATGAGAATATCCATGTTCATAGCCAAGTCGTCGTGGGTCAAGATGGCGGTATAATCCCTTCACATCAACTTATCTTTAAGATACTATTTACACACCTCTCGAATACACTTTTATTTGATGCTATATTAAGTTCTTGTCTCCTGTTAATATTGTTAAAGAGTGTTGGGAGGCGGATTAGGAAAGATCGTTGAAGTATTGAGTGCTGAGTGTGGGGAAAGTGGAGAAGGTCTTTGGTTCTGGTGGAGCGGGAAGGAACGCGGAGAGAGAAGAGCGAGACAAGATGTTCCGAGCGGTAATGTCCATTTAAGATCTCGTGGAGGAAACTCAGGTCAGCTACCTGTCGCCTGATGTGCAGCGGTGACACATTAATTGCCATTAATACCTGCTGCGTAGACAGATTTCTGAGCTTGGGGTTTCTGTTCCTTACAATTGCAGCAAAGAAGGACACTGCTCTGTCTAACTGCTTAGTATTGGAGGGGGCAGCTGTTGTCCAAATCGGAGAGCAGTAGTTTAAGAGAGGTTGAACGATCGTGAGGAAGAAGTGACGAAGAGCAATGGGGTCAGAAATTTCTGTGAAGCGATAGAGAATGCCTAGTAATTTCATAGCCTTGGTTGTATATGTTTCTACATGGGTCTTAAATTGTAATTTTGTATCAAATATTACACCTAGGTCACGCTGTTGCGTAACCACGGTGATGGGCTTGTCGAGTAGGTAATATGATGTCGGTAGAGGAGATTTACGTAGTGTTATGGTCATGTGGCTGCATTTTTGTGGATTGGGGATAAGTTTCCAAGTACGGCACCAGTTCGAGAGGGCATTAAGTGAGGACTGTAGCAGAGCTGCATCTGCTGGATTCCTGATCTCCCTAAATATCTTGCAGTCGTCAGCAAAGAGTAGGGTATTCGCTGTTTCGTTGAGTTCGGACGGCAGATCGTCCATAAACAAAGAAAACAGCAAAGGGCCAAGAGTACTGCCTTGTGGGACACCGGAGGTGACTGGTAACCATGAGGATGAAGTGCCTGATATTACCACACTCTGCCAACAGTAATGTAGGAAGCCAGCAAGAAGGGTCAGAAGACTGCCATGTATATTAAATCGTTCGGAGAGTTTATGGAGCTACAGAGTACGGTCTACAGAATCGAAAGCTTTCGAAATGTCTACGTAGCAGATATCCAGCTGTGATTTAGCTGCATTGGCGTGTGATGCAAAGCTATGCAGAGTGGCCAGGTTTGTTAGACAAGAGCCACCTGGTAGAAAACCATGCTGCTTGGTTGAGATATACAGCAAAGTGAATGCGAGGAGACGCTGGTGTATAATTTTTTCAAAGATAAAGGATAGTGTGGGGAGAATAGAAATTGGTCGGTAAGATGAAACATTAAATTTGTTGCCTGATTTGAGAAGTGGAACAATATTTTCCTGTTTCCAGGTAATAGGAAAATAGCCCACAGCAAAACATCTGTTAAATAATTTAGAGAGAGGGACGCAAAGAGTGCTGGCAGTATATTTTAGGAAAAGAGGACCTATAGTGTCGGAACCGGTAGCTTTGTTGGTACGAAGAGTTTGAAGAAGTTTATGAACTTCACTTGGTGTGGTAGTTATGCTTGATAGGGTTCTGTTTGAAGCTGTACCAACGGGAGGGGAGAAGTTGGAGAAGAAATACCTGTTGAACAGTTCATTGCGATCGGCGCCATCTGCTGTTGCATCGTTGTGGTTCACGCTGACAGGAATCCGCTCCGTCCTTCTCCGTGTGTTGATGAGACTCCAGTAGCGCTTGGGATTGATGTGGACGTTTTCAGTGACAGTGTCTACGTGTGTTTTGTAGTCTCTTCTGACCATAAACCTCGCGTGGCGGCGGATTTTAACGAAGGTATTGTGAGTGTGTGGGTTAGGGAAGTCTTTCCACAGGCGCCAAGCTCTCTTCTTATTAAATAGTATCAGTCTGGTCTCTTGTGATATCCAGTGTTGATGTTTGCTAGTAGTATCCCGTTGTGCAGGTACGAAGTCTTGAATTGCAGCTTGCAGCCAGTCATACAGCAGGTCAAGAGCCGATTCGATATCAGCTATTTCGAGCAGACTCCAGGGAAGGCATTCCAGGACACGACACATTGCAGGCCAGTCGGCACGGCGCCAGATGCAGGTAGGGCGGTAGGATGTCCTGCTGTGAGGCTTTGAGGAGGGGTGGGGAAGGAGGAATTTAGCATCGAGGGACTGGTGGTCGCACAGGAAAAGGTTTACAAAACCAACCGCTCCCTCCCGTTGGTACAGCTTCAAACAGAACCCTATCAAGCATAAGTACCACACCAAGTAAAGTTCATAAACTTCTTCAAGGTTATTGTTTTAAGTTCTAATGAGGAGAGTATGAAGTCCAGGGTGTTGGGTCCACGGGTTGGGTACATATTAAACTGTTTCAGTCCGAGGCCATTAATAAAATTGTCTATAAAGTATGTGTCACAGTTGTTAGCTGACTGTCCGGTAGTTGGAGAAGACCACTTTATAGACAGGTTAAAGTTGCCCATTAAAATTACTTCACCATGAGGGAGCGCTGCAATGACTGAGTCCAGGCATTGTTCAAGGTCACAGAATGGGCTGTTTGGTGGTCTGTAGTAACATCCCACAAATACAGGGCGTCGAGGAAAGAGTAGCTCCACCCACACTAACTCACAGTTCCGTTTGAGATCTGTCCTTCGTTTACATGGTAACGCACTGTTTACTGCTAGCATCACTCCACTACCTAGAGTAGCGCGATCACGACGGAATATGCTGTAATTAGCATTAAGTGGTAGTTCACTGTCACTAGCCCAAGAGAGCCATGTTTCAGTAAGTCTGATCATGTCAACTTCTCTTAAGTCTGGCAGGGATAGTTCACAATCAGACAACTTTGTTGTTTAGGCTTTGCACATTCTGACAATAGATGTTTATGTCTGTTTTCATTTCACAAGTGGTGGGACCGGGGTTTAAGTGGACATCTCCAGCCAGTAGTAGGAGGCAAAGCAAGCCCCTAAACACTGAGCGACCAGGCCTAGACTTGTTCGGCTCCGAGCTAGTAGGGAGGCGCCTATAAGTCTGGAAAATGGCGCATCCAGTCAGAGAGAACGCCGGAATGTAGTAGTTTCTCTCTGCTAGTAGCCATGCAAAAGGAGAACTCACTTTTTCACTTTCACACACCGATTCCTTAACTTGAATACACCCGTGCAGAGAACCGTAAAGTGCAACAACTCTGATTATTACCACACAAACAACACAAACTGCAGCAGCACTAAGCTTGAGCGTGTCTCCTCCAGCCACCATCTTCCCATAGATAAGCTAGCAAACCACAACAGTAGCAAATGACCCAGACTCAGTCCAACCGTTGCTGCTTGAGAAGTTATTAAAGTGCCAACAAAGGAATTCTACATTCAAAATTCATCTCATTTGTTCATGAAACATCCACGGCCTGTTTCCAGTTTCAACCAGGTCAGGAATGGATTGAATAAACCCCCATCTAGCAGCCAGGATAAGAACAGTGCTAGCTGCCGAAGCATTCCCACTCCTCTGTTGCAATGACTAACACATGAAAAGAAATTATATTGGAGTGCTGCTGGAATAAAAGATGACAGGGAATATTGAAATACCCGGAGAAAAATCCATCCCGCCTCCACTTTTTTTTTTCAATAGGTCTTGTGGCAACGATGGGATAAGAAAGGCCTAGGAATTAGAAGGAAGCGACTATGGCCTTAATTAAGGTACAGCCCCAGCATTTTCCTGTTGTGAAAATGGGAATCCATGGTAAACCATCTTCAGCGCTGCCGAGAGTGGAGCTCAAACCTACTATCTCCCGGATGCAAGCCCCCAGCTCCACTTTGTCCAGCACAAATCTCACATGGAGTGACCGGGATTTGTACCGTGGAACCCAGTGGTGAGACGCAAGCATGCTGCTGCCTGAGCCATGGAGGCTTTTTCATAATATCGCCAATTCACCATCACTGACAGCTTTATGCAACGTAAACAATATTGTACATAATATATATGCATGGTTAAATGTGATGTGACAGAATCTGAGGATGTTCTTGTAGAAGGAAACATGTCATCCTCCTTATAATTGTTCATTTCTTACAGGTATGATGCAGTGATACATTTTGTGTTTTGAAAGACTAAAAAACTACATTGACAAAGGAGACATGATAAAACCAGTTTCCCTACACTTCACGGCATCACAACATACATTTTTTAAGGACTATTCAAATAAGGAAACATAAATCTATGACCCACACAACAAGTTTTTGGGTCTGACCCTTATGGACATAACTGTTAAAAAACTAAATTGATGAGGAATTCCAGCTACTCCCAGGAAGAGCAAACCCAATCCAGTGTGTTTACATCCATTTAGTATTATTATTATTATTATTATTATTATTATTATTATTTACGGACGATCGTATTATCTGCGAGATTTTGTCAGGAAACGTGTGCTGTATATATATTATTATAAGTTTAGTTAATGTAAGAACCCGTAATAATAGTATATAAATTATTATTACCTGTATAGATGATGTATATTCCACTACAATATAGTGCAACACACTGTAATATCCAGAATAAGGCACTAGAAGGTTGTACGAAGTTCTTTACATTGAAACTAGGCAATTAAGCACTCTATAATTTACGAGAAGATATGTTGTGACATATCCTTCTAGAAGCGTGGCCAGATACATTTATAAGGGGGCGGTCTTGATGGTAGAATATAGTTATTGTTTAACAGGAGTTATTTTGATGTGTGTAGAAGTCGTGTTTGAAGTATGTGAATTAGTTTTGTTGAGTTGGTAGTTGACATGCCTCTGGTGTAGTCTCCTTCTTATGCTTCGCAAATGTTCAAAATGGTGGTTTATTGATGTTTGTAAATAAATTAGTGTACGCAAGTGACAGCATTTAGTGTGCATCATTGTGAATACATCATTAGCGACCGTGACGAGGATGTAAGAATAATTTTTGAATGAATACGAGTGTAAGTGCTAAATAGCACAAAAAAGTGATACTAGAAAATATGTCTGTACAACAACTGAAAGAAGAACTCGCCAAGAGAAATCTTCCCATGAACGGCAAGAAGAAATCACTGCAGACGCGGCTACGAGAAGATCTCTTCGAAAAAGGTGAGGATCCCAAAAAAAGTTTTTTTTTCCAAGGTCGACAAAACATTGGACTCTGCCACAGAAGAGGAGGTAAATATGACTAACATGTGTTCAAAATTAATGAGCATGAAGCAGGCACTCAATGACCAAATTTTGGAAGTAAATGACAAACTTTCAGACCAAATTTGGGAAGTAAACGACAAACTTTCAGACAAAATTTCAGACGAAATTCCTCAAGCTAATTCAGTTTTAAGCAGACAAATATCACAAGTATACACGCAGGTTTACAAAGTAGAACAGGGCCTAGAATAAAAAATTTCAACCATAGATCACAAAATTTCATCCCAAATTAGCGACGTCACCAATCGATTAACACAGCAGATATCAGACATCAGGTCAAAACTGGGACAGGTTGAACAGATCGATAGTAGGGTAAGCGTGCTGGAAGGGGACATCTTGAACCTCAAGGAGGAGGTGGAAATCCGGCTTTCCGGCATAAAGCAACAGGTTGAGGGGAGAATTTCTACCATCGAAGGAAATTTTGAAAGCCGTATCTCTGCCGTTGAGGGAAATTTTGGGAGCCGTATTTCTGCTGTTGAAGGAAGGTTAGAAAACAGGTTTTCGACTATCAAGGGAGAGGTGCAGAATATAAGGGAAAGTATCCTTCATGCATTAGAAGATAGACTTACTCGAACAGGACCTCTCACCATGCCTCTAACCCCCTCAAACCTAACCAGCAATACAGGACACCTAGACCAGAAGGTAATTATAGAGATCCTTCTGGAATTCCACGGACGACTGGAAGAGAACCTGACTAGCTTCATCAAGATATCAGTCAGTCTACTAGGATGAACTAATCTACCGGAGGACATCTTTCTTCAATTCACCACACTGCGGTTAAAGGGGCAAGCAGCTACTTGGTGGAATAACCTGAACCGCATAAATTTAAACTGGGCGGACTTCATGAGGGAATTCCTTGCTAGGTTCAATTCGGAAGGGATGGAGAGCTCTGTGGAAAGAAAGCTACTGACTGAGGCACAACCCACCGGCATGAGAGTTAACGAGTTCATCCTCCAGCAGTACCAGCTCTTCAAGCAGCTACACCCGGAGGAAAGCGAGAACGAGATCTTACCCGACATCACAGAGCTACTCCACCATAAGATTTGACCCCTAGCGAGAGTATCACAACCGAGATCCTTTGATGATCTGCGTAGAATCATCGCCCAGCTGGAAGAGGAACACAAGAGCAAAGCTACGGAAGAGACCACCCCAGTTAGGAAGTGCTACCAATGTGGAAGAACGGGACACCTGAAGAACAAGTGCCCAGCCTTGACATCGGAAAACTAGGTCTGGCCCATTCTGGATTGAGGGGGGATGAGACCAGGAACAGGAATGCGCCTTAAGACATGACAGACAAGCAACCCTGGTCAAGTAGGAGAGGGATTGGTCAGATTGTGAGCAGAACAGGCCAACCTCACCCAGCTATCATCTTGAGGATAGGCAACGAGAATTTTTCAGCCATCCTCGACAGCCAAGCAAGCCATTCATTTGTCAATGGGACTGTTGCCAGATTACTACCGCCTATGAAATCTTATCATCTCGGTAGGGCAACGGAAGCAGCAGACAGGGTAACCTATCCCATCCAAGGACAGACTAACCTAACTGCTAAATGCATGGACCTGCCTATTATAATTGACGTTTGCGGTGATTCAGAACCTAATACCTGGTATCATATTAGGTCATGACTTTCTAGTGGAACACAAGGTGATCCTAGACTATGCAGCTCATGAAGTCCTTTTGGGAA
Source organism: Anabrus simplex (assembly GCF_040414725.1). Lineage (NCBI taxonomy): Eukaryota > Metazoa > Arthropoda > Insecta > Orthoptera > Tettigoniidae > Anabrus > Anabrus simplex. The sequence continues at coordinate 903,566,702 of NC_090266.1, read as the reverse complement.
AAGACAGATGTCTAAGGGTCACCTGGCACGATGGGAATCTCCGGGCTCGCAAGGATGTGGAAGTCGACGGAGACCCGGGAGATATCCAGTTAACGTCTCTTCGACCGAGTGAAGAAGAGGAGCTGAGACGCACCTTAAAGGACTTTCTGGAAGTCATCGCCAATAAAATAGGATGGACTACCACTATAACGCACGCCACTGAATGCAACACTTTATCATCCATCAAGCAACATCCATATCTAATCAACCCGGATAAGGAAGGAACTTGATCTGGAAGTAATTAAACATTGGCAAGAACAAGACAAGCCCTGTAGGACCATGATGCAATGGATTAGGAGACAGAACACCAATAGTTGACTTGTCCTGAGGGAATTAAAGATGTGTTACAAGAACTTCCGGGTTGATGGAGGACTCTTAATGTACAGACCGCACCTCTCTGACATGCCTGCAGTAGTGGTGATCCCTAGACAGCAAACGACGGACATCCTCGAGAAGTTCCACCACAGCACGGAAGCCAGATATCCAGGAGGTGAAGAGACATATCAGTCTATCCAACGAAGATTCTTCTGGGTCAACATGTGGAAAGACATCCTGGACTATGTGAAGGGGTGCTACATCTGCGCCTGCACCAAGGTGAGCAACAGGAAGGCGGATTCCAGTCAGCTAGGAAGACAGCCACAGCGCCCTTGGGAGGTCATAGCCCTGGACTTTATGTAAATATTATGTAATGATGCAAAGTGCCCCATACGAACTTAGCATATATACGTAATGATACAAGTGCCCCATATGAACTCAACATAAACCTGCATGAATGTTTATACCCTTCACTTGAATTATAACACGACATTTGCATCCTGAAGTGTACTTTTACCTTGTGTTGTATTGTACTTTATATAGTTTATACTTAATAGGTCATTTAACACAGGTTTCAGGTCACCTGATATACCATTATTATGAACATAATACTGTTCACTTTGAAAAATGTCAATTCAGCTTCTGACACATATTCTTTCATTTGACAAGGTATAAAACCTAAAACAAAATACAGTAGAAGTCCGTTATAGCGAGAATTGTATTCGCTATAGCGGGTTGTCGTTATATCCTATTTTGCATAAAAGCCGGTGGAAAACGCACACACATTAAAAATCGGATTGAAATGGCAACCAGTTTGTTCAAAATTTGCGGTTCCCCAGATGATATCCACACTACGGCTTACTTGTTTGTTATTTTTTGAAATCCGATACGTTTAATTTCATTTTGAAAAAAAAATATGGTACCTTATTTCTCCAAATACAAGACGCACCCCATTTTTTTCCTTCAAAAACTTTAATCATGCTCAAAAAGTACTTTGTAAAATCATACAAATGCTTTTGTTGTACAGGAGGCCTGCACATTTTTAGACGCCGAACATTGGCCTTCTTCATGCCGTTTTTCCTTTTTTTCCGGCTGCACAATTACTCTATATTTCCGCGGGTTTAACGACCATTAACTTAAAATTGGCATAATACCGAAGAGAACCCGCTGAAAATTTGCCGGCAATACCTTTTCCATGTGTCTCTACAATACGACGATCCATCAGGAAATTATTCTTGCTGTCTATAAAACTGTTACTTTTACTCAGCGTCAGATATAACCGGATACCGCTACACGCACTTCTCGCTTGCCGGCTAGCGATGTATAGGATAGGCCTAATCGCGGACGTTGAAAGTCAACGAACGAGTTTATTGCGCCACGGTATGGCCATTCCGCCCTTGCGTTTTTCGTGCACATACCTCACAATTTCATCTTAGACTTCTTTAAAGCGTCCTTGTTGCGGACCTCTGAATGCTTTCTTGTACAGTACGCATTATTTTTAGCTCTTTGTCTTCATGCTAACGCCAAATATTGGCTTTAGTTAGGCCCATGTCGTATTTTCTTGCGGCTGCACAATTATTCTACATTTCCGAGTGTTTAATAACCATTAACTTAAAATTGGCATCATAATATCGACGAGAACCCGTTGAAAATTTGACGGCGATACCTTTTCCACGTATACAACGCAACTATTCATCACGAAAATATTCCTGCTGTCTATAAAACTTAATTTTATTAAGCGTCAAATACAATAGTCGCGTTATAACTCTGCCACTGAGTAGCCGGCCGTTCTAAGAATTCGAAGGCTCCCATGTTTTGATGCCATTCAGCAGATCTAATAAACGTTTTTGCAGAGGCTAAAAGAACATCATTTTCTCTTCACTATTTCCCGTGATCCAGTGACGTTACACACAGGCACTGTACAACCGGTTGTCGCGGCTAGCGATGTATAATAGAGAGGCGGTCGTTTATTGTCAACGAGTTTTGTGTGTGCGTGCGCATGTGGGGGGGGGGGGGGGGAGAAGCAGCGTAGTTAACGCCGTAGTTGCTAGTGGTAACAATTAACTTACTGTTAGGCCGCGAATGCAAGACAACGCCTGAGGTTTCGCATGAGATTCTGGGGGGGGGGGGGGGGGGGGAATCGTCGTCTTGGATTCGAAGAAATACGGTATCACTCCAGAGGTTTCTGTGGCAAACACTTCAGTTTTCTTCTTCAAACGGCGTCACCTAACCTAAACGTTTATGTATCATGAAAACATATTTGAAACGCATGTAGAGAAATTATAATCTCCTCGCTAAAGATGTGCATGTAAATAGCCTTTCCGAAATTTAACTAGACGCGAGAAGATATGAACTGTCCTCTGAAATCAATGATGTACTCTGCCATATCTTGAGGTGTATCACATTCTTACTTAATTTTCGTATGTAACATTAAAATTAAGAGATCGTTTACTTCAATCTTTATTTTTAACGAGTTAACAACTGCTATTGGCCACGTTATTTACGCATTTATTACGAAAACGCGTTATCCTCTTTTATTTCGATTTTTCTAGAGAACAGCAGTCGACTGATATTACTAATCGACCTCAAAATTGCCTTCGAATGTCGACGAGAGCTCGCAAATGCACACAGTGAGAAACACTATACCGTGCCGAAGATGATCGATCGTATTTTGTGGCAAACGTTTGTTTTTTATTCAAACAGCGTCACCTATCCTAACTTAACCGCACTATACATATGATGAAAACACACTTCAAACGCCAGTAGAAAAACGATAAACTTTTCACTATAAATTTTCATAATAGCTTTTCCGTAACTTAAACTCGCGAGAAAATATGAAATAACCTCTGAAATCTATTATGCACCCTGCCACACCTCGAGGTGAAGCCCATTCTTACTTAATTGCAGCATTTAGCCTTAAAATTAAGCGGTCGCTTAGTCAGCCTTTACTTTTAACGAGTTAACAAACGTTATCGGGCACGTTATTTACGCATTTATTACGAAAATATGTTCTCTTTAATTTCGAATTTTCTGTACGGAACAGCAGGCGATGGGTATTAATAATCGACTCCAACATCGCCTTCGCATGTCGACGAGAGAACTCGCTACTGGACATAGAGAGGAAACGATACCGAAGGTAATCGATCGCATGCAATATAATCGCTGGGGTGCATAAATATTGGGAACGGAAAAAATCGCACTCGCTTAATCGCTCGTAATAACGGATGCTTCAGTGATAAGGCTCTCGCTGTAACCGAAGGACGATACACAGTTTAATATAGGAATTCTGCAGGGACAGAACGAAGTTGTCGCTATAACGGAGCTCTCGTTTTATGCCGTACTCGCTATAGCGGACTTCTACTGTATTACAAGAGCATAATACAGCTGAACTAAAGCATATTATCTTCGTATGCCTGACGAATTATAATTACGAAAAATGACAAAGTTATTTTAAGAACTTGTCTACCCGTAATACTTGGACAGTAATAGTATATATGTACATAGCAAAGTGTTTTATCATGTATTGTGATATTTTTAATGTGTTTAAATAGTTATCATTTTAATATGTGTACTAAGTCTTCAAACAAACTCAAACATATAAACATTGGACTAACCACTCTGAAACATGACTACCTAATGTCAGTCAAATACAATTTTTTCAATTAGCTAGGCACAACACAGAATATATAATCTAATGTAAATGTATAAGACAGCTGAAGATGACTTTGTGAGGAGTCGAAACCGGTTCTGTTATTAAGAAATTTAATAAATAAGTATTGATCAGGTGGATCTTTCTTTTCTTTCTATGATATATGGTAGATATCAATATGGAACATAATGAAATTAATTAATCAAAATAATGTAAGTATCAAGCTCGAATCATTATTATTATTATTATTATTATTATTATTATTATTATTATTATTATTATGATGACTTGTCAGGTATGGCTATGAAGTGTTTACATCCATTTAGTATTAGGACATCCTATTATTATTATTATTATTATTATTATTATTATTATTATTATTATTATTATTATTTATGAAAAATCATATTATTTGTGAGGTTATGTCATGAAGCATATGCTGTATATATATTAATATGAGTTTAGTTAATGTAAGAACCCATAATAATTGTATATAAATTATTATTACCTGTATATATGACGTATAATCCACTACAACATTGTGCAACACACAGTAATATCCAGAACAAGGCACTAGATTGTTGTAGAAAGTTCTTTACATTGTAACTAGGCAATTAGGCAGTCTAGAATTTACAAGAAGATATTTTGTGACATATCCTTCTAGAAGCCTGGCGAGGCACATATATAAGGAGGCGGTCTTGATGGTGGGGTTGAGTTATTGTTTAACAGGAGCTGTTTTGATGAGATGTGTGTAGAAGTTGTGTTAGAAGTATGTGAACTGGTTTTGTTTAGTTGGTTGTTGACATGCCTCTGGTGCAGTCTCCTCCTTAGGCTTCGCAATTGGCAGTTGTTCAAAATGGTGGTTTATAGATGTGTGTGACAAATGTACCATAGTTCATAAATAAATTAGTGTACGCAAGTGACAGAATTCAGTGTGCGCCTTTGTGAATACAACAATTTCTTTCAGGGAGAAAATTCAATTCCAGGGTTCACTAGGATTCGAAACTCAGCCCTCTGGGTGGAAAGCCAGCAACTCCATAAGCTAATCACACTCGCCAACTATTGCACTTCTCTGTCCTGGTTGATGCCAAAATGGCTTAGCTGAAGAGTCCCTCCCCAAACAAGTGTTTATCTAAACAAAATCACAATGGGTAATAGCAATGGTGTATTTAACACCCCTTCTCTTACATAGCATATAAAATTTCCCCTCAGAAATGGTTCCTTAATTTGACTGGTCTCTCACACAGCAAAATGTGGTTCTGTAACATCAAGCACACAGGGAGCGTATTTAACTGTGTTATCCAGATAGCCTAACTAAGTCAGCTTGAGATTTATAAACTGTGAGTTAAAAGTTCTGTAACTGAGGTCACATTTGTGGCCCTCTTCACTAATATTTTCGGATATGGCATCTCGCCATGGAAATTGGTGTTACCGGGAATTTAATTCCCAATTGTCTTCTCCACTTATATTGTCTGTGACTTGCTGTCACATTTTAAATTCTAATATTCAGTTCGCCTTTGAGCACTAAGCTTCTGTTTCTCTCCACCTTCATTTGTGCTTCTCTTCATCTCGGCACGTGAGGCGCTAATCCATTCCTGCTTTGTGCTGCCCCTGTGGCAGCGGGTCTAACCTAGTTGGCGCTGGCCAATGAGCACGCGTCTTCTCGCTTCGGCTAGTAGCGGCCGTGAGTGAGCAGGAGTCGGCCATGATTCTGTCTTGAGTCACCATACAATCAACTAGTGGATGGGCACGCAGTGTCTTACAGGCTTGCCCTGCAACTATGGAGGTGGGATAAGGATCCTCACATAGGGTGTGATCAACCTACATTTCTTCTTCAGGTTGTCTTTAATCCCTCTATTATTGTTTAAGTAAATCTTCAGGTATGTACGTCTAAGTGATCTGTGTCTTGCGGAAGTGATCCGCATATTGTATTGAAGCTAGGGGGGGGGAAAAAAAAAAAAAGTGAGTAACTTCTTGAATTATGTATATGTGTCTTTCAGCTGAAAATTCAAAAATCCTTCTGGACTAAGGAATCTACGTCTCGCTGTCATCATTTTGGAACTATGCCGCGAATTTGTGAACTCTACAACATCCCTCGATTGAAAATGTTTCCGTCATAAATTTATATTTTTCCTTTTTGAGGGGGGATTCTTCTTGTGGAAATGAAAATGCAAGTCTCTCAGCAAATTGTATTATCTTTATTTGAGCTGAGTTAAACCGCCTCACCCTCACCGTGTTTGTAGTTCGGTTAATTACTGTTTAAATTATTATTAGCGCAAGCAAGCCCCTTCTAAAATATTATGTAATTCATTATTTATTTCAAGTTTATGTTAAAGGCAGTTTAACTACAATGTGAGTTTCTGTAAGTTTTTAAACTATTATCTGATTCCATTCTTAATATTAATTCCTTTTGCCTTTCATTATTTTAGATTAACTTGTAATTCTTTGGGTTAATGGATCTAATGGTTTATCTTTGGTTTATCTTGTGCAAGCTTCCTATTGTTGTGCTATGTTTCGGAATTGGTTGTTCCATCTCCTTGTTTGGTCATTGCTATGGTGATTGTGTTATTATTATTATTATTATTATTATTATTATTTATTTTCCACTAATTGTAGTTACAATTTAGGGATGGTGAATGGAGAAAGGGCATAGCCCCATATACACAAAAGTGCCTCCATCACCACTTAAAATTATAATATACAAATATACAATTACATTCTACATGATGTTCTTATATACAGTTAAAATATTTACATAGGCATATTTACATACAATAATACTCACAAGACCTGTTCAACATTCAAGTCATGACGACACACACACACACACACACACACACACACACACACACACACACACACACACACACACACACACACACACACACACACACACACACACACACACACACACACACACACACACACACACACACACACACACACACACACACACACACACACACACACACACACACACACACACACACACACACAGAGTCTCTCTCTCTCTCTCTCTCTCTCTAGAAACCCCACATATATTTTAGCTAGGCCGGCTCACTCATACACATTTACCTTCTCAATCACTCGGGACCCCATAACTTTCATCCATCCTCCCACTCATACTGAACATTCTCACAGTAGATAAATTATGTTGATTGTGGAAGCCGGCGTGGCCGTTTTATCTGTGAAAGTACTTAATGCTTACAGTGTATTTATTTTAATTTTTCTGTTCTTGGTGATTTTCACACTTCTTCCTTGCGTCTTCGTGGTAATATTTTTCTGATTTAATTATATTTAATGTAACTGATTTTTACTCAAACTGGTGGAACGATACGGGGATATGCCTTGTAGAAACTCAATGAGACCTTTGATGCCATCAAAATTTAATAGTGAATTGAGAAATATTTAGGAAAGGAGCGAAGAATGTATTTACTGGAAAATTGTTAAAAGACTGGAGATAAAGATGTACATAAGATTATTAGTGTAAGATAAATTTATGTTAATAGCTTTAGTGTTTCAACTATTTTCTTCTGCTTTCGTGTCGGCCGATCGTGTTTCAAATAGTTAGTCTCCTGGTTGTCAATTTGTTCTTATTCAAGTTGTTATTACTACTTATACCTTTTGATTTTTAATTGAAGATGGCCTTAATTGCTTCCTTTTAAGTTCCTTTTTGAACTTTAGTTTGCCAATGTTTATTTAATTTTAAACTTTAAATTGCTCCCTGTTATTTGGAGTTTTAATGCATGATTTTCAGTAAATTATATTTCTTGGTTTAATTTTAAAAGGTGTTTTTCATTTAATTGGTATTAGTGTTCATACCGTATCAGGACATTTCCTGATCCACCCCTTCCATATCTCTCCTCTAGGTTTTTAAGTAAGTTGTGTTCTCTGTTTTCTTTTGGGCCTGGTGTTTTATTTCTGTTATAGCTTTCATCCTATGTTTTTAACTGTAACTGCTCATGACGGTACCAAGGCTATGCAGTAAGGCCGCGTGCACACTGAGCGCGCTTCGCATAGTGTGTCACGTGTAGCGTGAACCGCTATGCACATCGCAAGGCGTGCTTGCTCTTCACACCGAAAACTCGATGCCTTGCTCTCAGCTTAGTTTGGCGCGAGGTGTTTTAGGGTGGTAACAAATGAATGCCGTTATCCAAGTGCACTAGAAACAGTTTACTGATGGATAACAGTTACTTAAAATTGAAAATTAGAAAGAAGAATCAAAAGTGGGTTCATGAATTTAATGAAGAACAAATTACTTTCGGAGAATTCCATCGTTTGTACAGAGATGCAAGACTTTATCGCGATAAATTTTATGATTACTAAAGAATGACAAAAAATACCTTTGACCTTCCAAACCTTGCAACTGAAATATGGTGACAAGTAGCAGAGACGTATTGGGAGAAATTCAATTTTCCCGATTCGCTAGGAGCACCGGGCAGCAAGAACGTGGACATTAAATTTCCGGCTAAATCACGCTCTTTATAATAATAATTATAAATAGTATTTTGCAATATTGTTACAATTAGCATACACAATTTATCATCGTAACAAAAGTGGAGTAAATGTGTGACAAATATAATTCATAAACAGAAATATTTACTTCCAAGCCCAGTACTAGCCTGCAGAGTGACATTCTTCATTGGCAAAATTATAAACTGATATGACAGAGTCTGGGAGATTCTATGCACTTTGTCACAAAGTGTCCGGCTAAATGACTAACGTAGTGGCCTTTGGTCACAGGAGTTCCCGGTTCAATTCCCTGCAGAGTCGGGAATTGTAATCATAATTAGTAATTTCCATTGGCGCAGGGGGCTGGGTGTATTTGTGTATTCATAATCACTTCATTCTCATCACGACGCAGGTCACTTACGGGTGTCAATTCAATTGACCTGCACCTGCCAAGCCGAACTTCTACTCGGACACTTCCGACACTAAAATCCATACGCAATTTCATCCTGTCACAATGTTAAGCCCAGTAAAGTGTGACAGTAGAAGTAATATTACTGTATTTTTGTTTACTGTAGCAATGTGATAAAACTGTTGTAGATACTTAAAGTCCACTTATTTTGCAAAAGAGTTACATTTTTATAGTTTTTGTATCTTGGGTTCCATATTTCTTCTCTTTGAAACACTGAATGAATATTTTCCTTCTTCCATAGCTTCAGAACCAGCTAGGTAACGCTAAGCAATTAACCAACACTGCGCGTTGCCTGGCGCTTCGCTTAGCTGTAAGGTAGGCGTTCAGTGCAGCAGAGCGCAGACGGTGTGAACACCTGGCTTAGGAACAAAGCACTGGTTATGCTTAGCGTGATGCTTAGCGCTGAGCAACACGCGACACACTATGCGAAGCGTGCTCGGTGTGCACGCAGCCTAAGTGGTATCAGAGCTGGTGGTGGTTGTTGCTGGTACTGTCTGCTCGTAGGTACCTGAAGGTTAGTTGCATCCCTCTTTCATTAGATATGTTCCTGGTACAGTATCAAATTGTTGAAGAGTCAAAGAAAAAAAGGGGTACAGAATTGTTAAATATCTTGTGAAAATAAGTGCATCTATCTTGTTTAAACATCTAATTATTTGTTTCATGTACCTTCACCATGGCGCGAATGGTCCTGTTCCCCCATATGTTGCGGAAGGCTGACTGAATATATGAATTAACCATTAGAGTTGCAGAATCTGCTGGTTCTGCTGCTGAGTGCACATCCCTCCTGTCTTCCTGTGTTCAGGTGTCCATTAATCTCTCCTCACTAGACAAGAACAACATTGGTGAGTCCTTGCATGCCATTAATTCTGCTTTAGCAGAAAATGAAGTAATCATTGAGGTATTTATTGAACAGGCCCCTACTAAACACAGATCAATAGGCTGAAAGCTAGGGTATAACACTACTCAGGGAGCATTCAGGATCTTTTGTCAATTAAACCCGAAGATGAGTTTATTGGGCAATGTACTCAACTGTTGACTCTTTCCACTAGCATCTCAGCCAATTTGGATTTAATGATAGCCAGTAGAGAAATGGAGATCCTGACTATTGTTGAAAAGGGAAGCTGCTCTAATCCTAGTTCTGATGATAACCCGAACCATGTTGTGTCTTCTCCCAGTAAAGGCCAATGCGGTGTAGCTACGCCAGTCTTAGAAAGTCCTTTGTCTCAGTTAAGTACTTCCTACAATTCCCTAAGAGAACTATTTCACAGAGTCAGGAATTTCTATATAAACTCAATAGAAGAATGTATTAGATTCATAAGATTTTTAGTAGAATTGACTGATTCAGGAAGTGTATACTCAATTGATGATCTAGGCATTTTCGGGCACTGTTCCTGCATTGTGAAGGTATTTTAAAAAGGGAGATTTCAGAAGCTATCTCGTGGAACCTGAAGATAAATGATTTCCATGAATTAGTCCTTTCTAAATTCATCCCTTCCCTAGCTCTCCAAGGCTTAATGCCCCAACATTGTTTCAGGACCCAATTTCTCCATGAAAACCTTCTTAGTTATATTCTTGATCTCAGATTTTTTTGTAAGGTCTTTAGGATTTCTGTACCCGAGGAAGAGATGGTTGCTCGGATACTGAAGGAGATATCACCTTACTATCGGTCATACCTTTCGATAACCAAGTGCCCTACAAATTTTGTGGAATTAGAAGCTGCTTGTTCCTTCGCTGAAGATGCGGAACATGGGGAGGACGAGTCAAGACCCATCCATCATCTTCCCCATACTAATACCATGTGTCTGGTTCCCTCTGGTTTCTGGTTTAACTCTGCTTATCATGAATCGCATGGTAAAACCCCTATGTCACTCATGATTTGTTATACCCCCTTTTATTCCATGTCCAACATGCTTCATATTAACCTATCTCAACATAACGATGTTCAAAAAGTTTGGGAAGCCTAGGAATAAGTTGGCTGTATCATATGAGAAAGTTAAGAAAAGATACAAAAAAGGTAGAAAGCCCACTGAGTTGACAGTAGGTGACCAGGTCTTTATCAAATGCTACCCCATTAGTAAGGCTATCAACAAGTTTTCATATAAACTTGCCCCTAGTTATTAAGGGCCTTGTACTATCTTACAATACTTCTCTCCAGTATCTATGTTAGTAAGTGATCCCATCGCCAAGCGGATTAGACGAGTTCTTCTGTCTCAAATTAAACCTGGTTAATGAGTGGTTGCCTGTTATGTTCTAATTTTTCTGCCTGTAACATTTGTTCCCTTTAAATTCTTCTGTGATGTAATGAGTATTCTTTTGCAAACATGTTCTCACTGGGTCAATGTCAGGTTTGAATTATGCTTATCATTTTGCTGGTCTGTATTCTGTTAGGGTTTTGGATTCCAAGAGTTATTCTGTTTCTGTGAGTTGTGGATGTATAGGAACAGTACTATCTGTATGACATTTTCTACCAGTTTAAAGTGTTTCTTGTAGTGTCGTTATGTTGATTGTAATGTGTTTAACTTGGGTCGGTGTTGTGCTTAGGAATCTGATCTGAGGAGTTCATTCCTCTTGGCTTTTGAGTTGATCACTTTCCTAGTGTTGTGTTTTGGGGTTTGTGATAAGTTATGTTGGTATGTCTATTTACGGACCTGGTTTGTATCATCTGTGAGGCATGTGCATGAGGATTCTGTCGATTCCTTTTACTTCTGAAGTTGTTCATGCACTCCAGAGGCGTGGTGTGAAATTGCGTAGAGGTGTTTTGGGTCGGCAATGCATCACCTTTGGTATCTCATTGCCCTGGTAGTCAAGATATACCTACTATTGAATCACTGCAACTCCTGTGAATTTATTTTATTGAAAAGTGTCTTTAGTTGTTGACTCTTGTGTGCTAACCTTGTCTACCCTTCCTACGTCTCAATTCATTCTTGATTTTACTTTATCGCAATTTCATTAAATTTTACCTACCACTCTGGTGTTACTCAGATGCTACCTTAGTTACCCTCTGTGGTAAGTTTTAAATATCTTGTTGATCTGTGTTGTTAAAACTCGTAAGTATGGGATTACTAGCTAGACTTACGGTCAGTACTAAGGTTCTAAATTGCTTGTAGAGTATGGGATCTTCAAATTAGGTTGCCTCCTTCTTCTTCTTCACTGTCTTTGAGCTTTCCCTTCTGGTGAGATCCATCTTTTTCATTTATGTATTTTATTTTGCGTTATTTTTCCTTTCAAAAGGGTACCTATATGATTGTTTTCAACCCATAGTGTGAGTCACCACCTCACTTATTATTAGTCCGGTATTTCACCAAGGTCCCTTGGGACAATCAAACTGGATTCGGTCCTCACCTCCGGCTATTAATCTGGTTAGGTTTCTTGATCTGAGGTACATTGTGTATCTTTTCTTTTGAAATTAGGCTACCTATTCTTGATACCAATATTATTGTCTTATTCTGTGAAGTGTTAAATTATGTGACCTTAGGTTTTATGGCATTTCTGAGTTTTTCCTACCTTTCTTGTGATGTTATTTACCTTGCTAATGTTATCCATGGTGATAGTGATATTGTAAAAGGCTAATGACCTTACATCATGGTCTTGTTCTTAGCATTATCACTTAGTGAAGATTGTTGTCGAGTAACTATTGCATGCACCCTCCATCTTTATTATTTATTAGATCACATTTGTATTTCTTCTCTCATTGTCTTGCTTTGACAAGTAAATTTTCTTATACTCCCATGGATATCATTTAATTTGAATTAATTTTCTGAGGATTATTTTCTTTTTCTTTTTTTTCTGTACTCTGGGTCTTTTATTTTTAGTTGTGCTCAACTTGTCCTTCTTAGATTTGGTTGCGCTACTGAGATGTTGATGACTCTGACCAAAAATTGCTCACTTAAATGTTATCATGATATAATTTAACTATCATTGACCAATTAACCCCGTATAATTCGATGCATCATAAATTCAACCTGCGTTTACCTTGCAGTTCAGGCTTGCCCCCTTACAGTTGTGTTATAAAGGTGCTGTGATGGCAGTTAATTAGGGAAGAATGTTTGTTTTGCACCCCTCCATTATGTTTTCACTGTGTTCTTTTGATGACTGTATTATATGCAAAGTCCTGTGTAGTTGTGAATGGGTAATTGGTCTATGGTGCAGAGGCTTGTGTTGGGATTTCTGATATCCTTTAACCTTATGTAGCTTTGCACTCGTCTTTGATGTCAATTCTAGTGTATTGTGTGTAAATCCTTCTGATTACAAAAGTTGTTTTCAGTGTACAGTACCTGGGTGTATATGTTCCGTTGTATCTTATTTGTTCTATTTTCTACGTATTCTACTTTGATCTGGGTTGTATATCCGATTTCCTTTCTGGTGGTTTTTTTTTCTTTTTTTTCTTTTAGCTGAGTGGTATACTGTAGCCCCAGGTCAATTGACTATAGTTAAAATTATATGAAGTTAATATGTGGATCTTATTAACCTCGTAGAAATATGTTCACCAATTTTCTCTCTCCCTCTTTTCTATCCTCCCTTGCGCTGTTTGCATTTTGTTCCCTTGTCCGTTGATGCTAGTTTGGTTATTGAAAAGAAACTAGATGGTGCATTTCTTTAAAATTGAAATAGAAATCCTACTGTTAGGGTTTGAAAAGTTAAAATTTTAACATTGGGACGTATTATGCAACGAATTGGAAGGTGGATAAGGTATAATGTACTAAAATTGCAGATCCTTTGGAACATATTTTACTATGTATGTGCCTTTGAAAGGATTAAACAGTTGTGTGAAATGTGAAGTAACTTCCAAGAATTATAGATCGAAAAGGCCTAGTACCGACAAACGGGGCGATTTCGGACACAGAGGTAGTTTCGGACAGTATGGTAGATTTGCTGTATTTTTTCGCACAGCAACGAGCCGCCGGTGCTTTGCATTTCCGCGCGTGTTTTAGTTTGACCTTGAGGTTATGTTTCCCGCGTTCTGTGCTTTTTATTACGAACCGACTAGATACTTTGGAAAATTTTCCGTGTGCTATGGCATTGTTGAAGGTTCATGCTTTATCATTAAGTGGGTACTTTCGATTGTCGCGGTCGGAAGGAATATATTATAACTATGGTTCTTAGTGAGATAAACTGACTAAAGTATTTATTAATGATTGCTGTGGAATTTTGGTGTGATTTAGTGAAAAATAGTGTTTTACGCACACTTTACTGAAAACTGAAAGCAGTCTGGGTGATTTCGGACAATGAATAGAAATTCTCAAAGGTAGAAAGAAGCTGCTTCGAGGGGTAATTACGAACCACAATTATTAGAAAAAGCCGTACATGATATTAAAAGTGGCAAGTTGTCTTGTAGGAAAACACTTGATTTCTATGGTATGACTTGGTCCACCCTACAAAGTAAAGTGCGGAATGTACATCCAAAAAATGGGAAGACAACCAATGCTAAACGAGGAAGAAGGAAATGCTCAAGGGGGCTTGTCACCCTCCGGTCATGCTCCAACCCAACACAACCTGCTACTTCCCGCCGCCGCCGCAAATAAAATGTTCTTCCTGGGAAGTCGATATTTGGCCGTGACTTCCGCCGAGATGAAAGCTGTTCAGAAACAAGTGATGGCACTGGCAGCAGTGAAAATGAATGCGATGAAGCACACAATGAATGTAATGACGTTCTGGTGTTGCAAGAATAGGCTTTCCTTGTTGCAGATTATAAATACAAGTTAAAGAACAAAGAGCATACAGGCAGTATTTTGGCCTGGCGTGAAATATTTGTTCAAGGGATGTGGATGTCAAATACTTGCGCCCATATAAAAACAGCAGAAAAGTGTTTGTGTTCCCTAACATCCCTGTTGAGGATACAATAGTTAAAGTACAAATTTCGAAAATACTTCCAGTCCAAGTTGAGAAGAGAGGAATGTTTATTTAAAAAAACTTATTTTAGATTTATAGGCCATGGCATCTACATCTTCATTGTATCAACATTTTTTACTCTTATATTTGTATCGTTTGTAAGAAAAATTAAGATTTCTCAGTAGGATCTCTGTACAGTTTATAACTATTAATATTTCAATTTAGACCGGAAAACTTTACATTTACCATGTCAGAAAAGAAAAGATCGAGCAGTAACACATTGCACTTATCATTACAATGATTTTAACCAGCTACTCATATTTTTGACACCCTCAGAACTCTTTAAATATCACACAACTAAAGCAAAAAGAACGAAGAATTGAAATAAAGGACTATTTATGTCCAAAATCACCTAATACGCTTTGAAACTTCGGACAGCGGTTTAAAATGCATGTGCGTCCGGAATCACCCCGAAGTACGCCTTAGGCATTTTTGACGTACGGGAAGTCTCTTGTACAGTACGGTATTATTTAACCACCTTTCTTCTACATTTTGTTTCAGAAAAACTTGATCATTCTTCCAACTAATGTTTCAACGGAATTATAACATCAACTTGACTGTCTTTTAAATCCAATCGACTACCACATAATTACTGACATCCGCTAGCTTTGACATACGTTTTATCATTAGCAACGCCTCTACAAGAAGTTCTATTTTCTTTTCTACTTTCAGATATATCAACTGTATACATTTTAACATGTTTATTACGTTCACACTTCCGTTTTAAATAACTGACAGTGATTTTACCATCTTGGATTCAAACTATGGGAATTGAAGAAACATCCCCCTTTGATGATTGTGTTAACATTCAAGGCCATCACAGTCTTAATGATATTATAAAAAAAGGATCCATTTTAGTTTTAAACTCTCAAAATTCATGTTTAACCACGTTTTAATCTTCAAAAACAGTTAATTTATTCTTTTTTAACATACTTTGGTGCATTATCATTGTTTTAGATGTTATTGTATAATGTTTTACGAAATCATTTTTCAACATTTTAACCTATAATTTATAAGATTAGAATGACTCCATATGTATTATTTTTAAGATTGATATAGGCTGATGATGCCCGTAAGGAGGGTGAAACATGTACCATTGACTTTTATGTATTATGTATAAAATTTTGACCATATGAAATAGTGGATCATATTGTATTGTATTGTATTGAACAGGTGGACTTATAATATTTTAATAATATTTGAGACGTATGGGGTAAATTCGGACACTACTTTTTATTTTCTCTGGAAAACCTGTTTGTAGGGTAGTGCATTAATTGGATATATCCCTCATTATTAGGATGATAAACAATACATTTTAAGATTCCCTTCGTGAGTTAAGACGAAAATAACCTCAAAACCGTCCAAAATCACCCCATCTGACGGTATGTGACTACTGATGTGTTCTAACATTACCAAACATATGTAACAAACTATTTTGCAACAGACTCAGTTGAAACACACCGTTTGTAATTTATCTTAGGCATGCAACTCCAACTCAAGTGTGAACTGTGATCATTCATTTCCCTAAACGAACACAGGAGTGTTAAAGCAAAAGTAACGGTCTTGGTGCGTGGAAAGTTCAAACTTCATTGGTAATGTAATGGACTTTGACTGTGTCTACTGTGTATTCTATAAACCTGACATGAATTTGCACTGTAAAAATCTTTGGTAGTTAAGTAAACCGCTTTGTCAACATGCTGTGGGTATTTGAAAATGGACATTTTACCAGTGGTCATTATATTATGTGGACTGTTTTGAAAACTTTGTATGTTTCCAGACCACCGTACTATGAAGCTAATTATGTTTGTAAATATGGCAAGGTTCAGGGAGGGAGGCTGTAACCGAGGTTACATTTGTGGCCCTCTTTGCTAAAATTTTTAGATATGGCATCTCACCGTGGAAATTGGTGTTACCGGGAATTTATTTCTCACTTGTCTTCTCCACTTATATTCTCTATGACTTGCTGTCACATTTTTAATTCTAATATTCAGTTCGCCTTTGAGCGCAAAGCTTCTGTTTCTCTCAACCTTCATTTGTGCTTCTCCTGAACTAGGCACGTGATGCGCTAATCCGTTCCTGCTTTGTGCTGCCCCTGTGGCAGTGGGTCTAACCTCGCTGGCGTTGGCCAATGAGTATGCGTCTTCTCGCTTCGGCTAGTAGCAGCCGTGAGTGAGCAGGATTGGCCATGATTCTAGCTTGAGTCACCATACAATCAACTAGTGGATGAGCACACAGTGTTGTATGGGCTTGGCCTGCAACTATGCAGGCGGGATAAGCATCCTCACATAGGGCGTGATCACCCTATATTTTTGGTCTTCAATTTTTCTTTAATCATCCTATCATTGTTTCTAAGAATATCTTCAGGTACGTACGTCTAAGTGATCTGTGTCTTGCGGAAGTGATCCGCGTATCGTATTGAAACTACATTTTTTTTTTTTTTTTTTAATTTTTTAAAAAAAGTGAATAAGATCTTGAATTAAGTATCTGTGTCTTTCAGCTGAAAATTCAAAAATTCTTCTGGACTAAGGAATCTACGTCTCGCCGTCATCATTTTGGAACTATGCTGTGGATTTGTGAACTCTACGACATCCCTTGATTAAAAATGTTTCCGTCATAAATTTATATTTTTCCTTTTTTTGGCTTCTTTTTGTGAAAATAAAAATGTAAGTCTGTCAGCAAATTGTGGGTATTATCTTTATTTGAGTTGAGTTAAACCGTCTCACCATGTTTGAAGTTCAGTTAATTACTATTTAAATTATTATTATCGCAAGCAAGCCCCTTTTAAAATATTGTGTAATTCTTCTTGTTTTCGAATGGGTCCACTATGGACCACATTAAGCATCATTCATTTACGGTTCTTCCTCTTTCGATCGGCCCAGTACTTCTTCATCCTTTCGGAGTGGGCTTCTTTACGTTCTCGTGATCAGTTGCTGCCGGTCCGTTTTTTGCTACTTTGATCTTGGAATCCCTTAATTTTGTTGATGATTTTTCTGTATTCCTGTCTGTTGTATACTACCTGCTGTGATATATTATTTTCCTCCATATCCTCCTTGACCCCTTTAAGCCAGCTAGTTTGTGTCTTCCTGTTCTCCATGTATTCCAGAATTCGCTTGGCTGTTCTCTCTGGTGGCATTCTTTTAATGTGTCCGTAGAAGCAAAGTCTTCTCTTCTTGAAGGATGTTGTGATTTTTTCGGTCCTTTTGTATAGTTCCTCATTTGGTCGCAGTCTAAATTCTTGACCCACTTTCCTGGGCCCTAGTATCTTCCTCAAGATCTTCCTTTCTGTCTTTTCAATGTTTTCTAGTAAGCCCTTCCTGTTCAGTGGAATACATTCGATCGCATATAGACTTTCTGGTTTGATGACAGTGTTGTAATGTCTGATTTTTGCAGTGAATGAAACTGATTTTTTATTGTAGACATTTCTACATAACTGGTATGCTGCTTCCATCTTTCTTGCCCTTTCCTGTAATGCTATTCCTGGTAGTCCTGTTGGGGTTATCCATTCCCCCAGATATTTAAACTTCTGTACTCTTTTAATTGTTCCATATTTGGTGACAATATTTTGTGTCGGATCCTTTTTGTCCTGAATCATTAGTTCCGTCTTTTCGAAGGATATCTGAAGTCCCGTCTTTACAGCAGTCTCTTGAAGTGTTTCAATTTGTACCTTGGCTGTTTCAGTGTCTTCTGCCAGTATTGCCATATCATCTGCGAATGCTAGACAGTCAATTTTGACTCCAGATCTTCCCAGTGATATTCCATTTTCCACCCCTAATTCCGTCAGTCTCTTCCTCCACTCTCTGACCACTTTTTCAAGTATAACATTAAACAGGAGTGGTGACATCCCGTCCCCTTGTCGGACACCTGTTTCGATCTTGAATGGTTTTGACAACATACCCATAAACTTAACCTGTGATGTAGTGTCAGTGATGGTTTCTTTGATTAAGTTTCTAGTTTTTTTATCTATCCCAAACTCTTCTAACATGCTTATCAAGGTTGCTCTGTCGACTGAATCATAGGCTTTCTTAAAATCCACAAATACAATCACTAGATTTTTGGCTGTGAGTGCACGTAGTTGTATTATGGAGATTAGGTTGAAAATTTGCTCACTGTATGATCTCCCTTTCCGGAATCCTGCCTGGTATTCACCAAGTTCTTTTTCTATTATCCCTTCAGTCCTGTTTTGTAGTGCCTTGGATAGAATTTTAGAGGCAACTGGTGGCAATGATATTCCTCTGTAATTGTTAACGTTTGTTCTGTCTCCTTTTTTGTGCAGCGGGTGTATTAATGATGTCTTCCATTCCTTTGGGATGCTCTCTGTCTGCCAAATCTCCTCAAACAGTGCTTTTAGCTGAGTCACTAAGTGTTCTCCGGCATATTTCAATAACTCTGCAACTATTGAATCTTCACCTGACGTCTTATTGTTCTTCAGTCCTGTTATTATTCCCCTGATTTCTTCTTTATTAGGTGGTTCTGAGTCGGGTGTCTGGTTCTTGGGTTTCTCAAACATTAGAGTTTCCTCAGGTTTTTTACAGTTCAGTAGTTTCTGGAAATAATTTGTAAGGTGTTGGCAATTCTGTTCATTTCCAGTGATTAGATTTCCTTCGTCATCTTTGAAGCATAGGGTTGGCGGTTTGTATCTCTTGAATGTCTGGTAGAAATTACGTGTATTGTTTTTCACGAAATCTTCTTCTAGTTTCTTTAGTTGCTGTGTGTCATAATGTTTCCGTTCACCTCTTATGGTTTTAGCTGTTGTTTTCCTTTGTGCTTTGAATGCCTCCCAGTCTTCTGGTTTCTTAGTTGAGTTCCATTTCTTCCATGTCTGAGCCCTTCTTTGTAGTGCTTCTTCGCAAACTTCATTCCACCACGGATGTTTCTTCTTTTTACTTCGTAGGATTGTTTGTTCTGCTGCTTGTTGTATTGATGTTGCCATCTCAGTCCAACTGTGACTTTGAATCTTATTTATCCTGTTCTGGTATTCATTCACAGTCTGCTGATTGAACTTCAGATCTTCTATTCTGTATCTTGTAATTTTTGTACCACTACTTTTTCTCCTTTCTGGTGTTAATTTCATCTTAATTTTTGTCAGATAGTGGTCAGAGTCGACGTTTGCTCCTCTAGTTACATGTACATCTTGAATTTCTCTGGAGTTTTCATAACTGATTGCAACATGGTCAATCTGAAATTCGCCCAATAATTTGTTAGGTGATATCCATGTTGTTTGTTTCTTTGGCTTCTTCTGGAACTTGGTGGTCATGATGTTCAAATTTAATTTTTCACACAACTCTATCAACCTCTTACCATTCATGTTTGTCTTGCTGTGAGCCGTGAATTTTCCTGTGGTTCTTGATGGTTCATTCCTTCCAATTTATGCATTGAAGTCTCCTACCAGAATTACAACATTTTTCTCTGGAGTATTTCCTAGGATTTCTTCCAGACCTTCCCAAAATGTTTCTACTTTCTGTGGATTTTGTTGGTTGTCCTTATTTATTGGTGCATGTGCATTTATTATTGTGTATTTCTTGTTCTTGTTTTTGAAAGTTAGTGTTGACATCCTTGGTGAGGTGGATTTGAATTCCGTTATCTTGTCTGCCAGTGAATTGTGTACTACAAATGCTGTTCCAAACATCCAAAGACCTTTAGTGTTTTGTATTTTCTCTGCTGGTTTACCTTTATAAATCCTGTAGTTGTGTGTTTGTACCGTATTTTCGTCTCGGTATCTTGTTTCTTGTATAGCTAATATTTTCATCTCTTGTTCATCCATCATTTTAGTCAGTTCCATTTGTTTCCCTATTTTCAACATCGATTTTACATTCAGTGTCCCTATGAACGTTCTGTGTTTACATTTGTGATTTGTCTTTGGGATTCTAAGACCCTCCGACTGGTCTTGACTTGCACAATGCTGCTGGACCCCCGGATCCGAATGCCCAGCTTCGGTAGCTGCGCCACCACGAGGATATGAGTTACTCATTGCACCTTTCATGACTGATACTTGTTTAGAGCTTGTGCTTCTAGAAATTTGCATTTCCATCTGCTACGACTTGGTTCGCTGCACCAAGAAGTTTTCCAGGCCGCCCCTAACATGGGGAACAGACGCCACGGGAATGGCAGAGTGCTTTTTAAGCGGCACTCACTCGCCTTGTCACATTGCCGTCACTGGATTTATGTGTCATTTTTTAGAGACTATAGTGCCCTCCATAGTCCCACCACATCCTGGTGGCAATGCCGCTGTTGGTCCGGGACTGCTTATTTGTCAGGTTTCCCTGCTTTATCGCAGCTGCCCTCCATATCTGGAGGGATGCCCACTATCCGCCACCTGTGGACCCGCCTGGTCGCAGTCAGCTCTGCGTCCCATACACTGTGTAATTCATTATTTATTTCAAGTTTATGTTAAAGGCGGTTTAACTACCATGTAAGTTTCTGCAAGTTTTTAAATTATTATCTGATCCCATTCTTTATATTAATTTCTTTTGCCTTTCATTATTTTAGATTAACTTGTAATTCTTTGGGTTAATGGATCTAATGGTTTACCTTTTGTTTATCTCATGCAAGCTTCCTACTGTTGTGCTTTGTTTCGGGATTCTTTATTCCATCTCCTTGTTTGGCCGTTGCTATGGGGATGGTGTTGACAATTGTTGTTGACTGTGGAAGCCAGCGTCGCCATTTTATTTGTGGAAGTACTTAATGCTTATATTGTATTTATTTTAATTTTTCCGTTCTTAGTGATTTTTGCACTTCTTCCTTGTTTCTTCGTGGTAATATTTTTCTAATTTAATTATATTTAATTATAATTAACTCAAACTGGTGGAACAATATGGGGATATGCTTTGTAGAAACTCAATGGGACCTTTGATGCCATCAAAATTTAATAGCAAATTGAGAATTGTTTAAGAAAAGAGCTAAGAATGTATTTACTGGAAAATTGTTAAAAGACTGTAGATGGAGCTAAGAATGTCTTCACTGGAAAACTGTTAAAAGACTGAAGATTAAGACATACTTAAGATACAGAGAGGCCGGAATTTCGTCCCGCAGGAGTTCCTTTACGTGCCAGTAAGTTTACTGACATAGGCTGATGTATTTGAGCACTTTCAAACATGACCAGACTGAGCCAGGATCAAATCTGCCAAGTTGCGGTCAGAAGGCAGGCGCCTCAACCATCTGAGCCAATCAGCCCAGCAAAGTTGGACTTACTGGTTATAATTTGGAAAAATTTGTTCCACTACAATGGTGATATGAACTCTGAAAATAGTGATTACTTGAGCAATGAAATACCTGTCCTCTCCAAGAATCACTCGTATAGTAAAAATAGGAGTTCTGCGCAAACAAGTAGCATGAGAATATACCGGGAATGTCAGGTATTTCAACACTTTGTCCCAGGCATGATAGTTGCTATTATAGTTTGGCACAACACTCTAAAAAACTTGCTTATTGAAGAATTAATCACACACTTGACACAGCACTATTTTGTCATCCATGGTTCACACATCACTGATACCAGAACACAACCCACAACTTTATAGAAAGTATGATGTACAGTAGTCTGTCATTTTGAATGTTTCCATTAACATTCAATTACAGTATTGGGGTATGTGGACAGACAAAAATAAATAAAATCTGCACTTATACTCAAAACTATTTTGATGATGATGATAATAATAATAACAACATACGTGCATACATACATTACATACATTATCATTATAGACTGTTATGCCTTTCAGCGTTCAGTCTGCAAGCCTCTGAGAATTGACTAAACGTCGCCACAATCCTCGATTTGCAACTAGTGTTGTGGCCTCATTTAGTTCTATACCTCTTATCTTTAAATCGTTAGAAACCGAGTCTAACCATCGTCGTCTTGGTCTCCCTCTACTTCTCTTACCCTCCATAACAGAGTCCATTATTCTCCTAGGTAACCTATCCTCCTCCATTCGCCTCACATGACCCCACCACCAAAGCCGGTTTATGCATACAGCTTCATCCATCGAGTTCATTCCTAAATTAGCCTTTATCTCCTCATTCCGAGTACCCTCCTGCCATTGTTCCCACCTGTTTGTACCAACAATCATTC
This sequence comes from Anabrus simplex, assembly GCF_040414725.1. NCBI lineage: Eukaryota > Metazoa > Arthropoda > Insecta > Orthoptera > Tettigoniidae > Anabrus > Anabrus simplex. The sequence continues at coordinate 903,543,824 of NC_090266.1, read as the reverse complement.
TTGCTACTTTCATGTCTGTTACTTCTAACTTATGAATAAGATATCCTGAGTCCACCCACCTTTCGCTCCCGTAAAGCAAAGTTGGTCCGAAAACAGACCAATGTAAAGATAGTTTCGTCTAGCAGCTGACTTCCTTCTTACATAATACTGCTGATCGCAACTGCGAGCTCACTGCATTAGCTTTACGACACCTTGATTCAATCTCACTTACTATATTACCATCCTGGTAGAAAACACAACCTAAATACTTGAAATTATCGACCTGTTCTAGCTTTGTATCACCAATCTGACATTCAATTCTGTTGAATTTCTTACCTACTGACATCAATTTAGTCTTCGGGAGGCTAATTTTCATACCATACTCATTGCACCTATTTTCAAGTTCCAAGATATTAGACTGCAGGCTTTCAGCACAGTCTGCCATTAAGACCAAGTCGTCAGCATAGGCCAAACTGCTTACTACATTTCCACCTAACTGAATCCCTCCCTGCCATTTTATACCTTTCAGCAGATGATCCATGTAAACTACGAACAGCAAAGGTGAAAGATTACAGCCTCGTCCAACTCCTGTAAGTACCCTGAACCAAGAACTCATTCTACCATCAATTCTCACTGAAGCCCAATTGTCAACATAAATGCCTTTGATTGATTTTAATAATCTACCTTTAATTCCATAGTCCCCCAGTATGGTGAACATCTTTTCCCTCGGTACCCTGTCATATGCTTTCTCTAGATCTACGAAACATAAACACAACTGCCTATTCCTCTCATAGAATTTTTCAATTACCTGGCGCATACTGAAAATCTGATCCTGACAGCCTCTCTGTGGTCTGAAACCACACTGGTTTTCATCCAGCTTCCTCTCAACGACTGATCGCACCCTCCCTTCCAAGATGCCAGTGAATACTCTGCCTGGTATACTAATCAATGAGATACCTCGATAGTTGTTGCAATCCTTCCTGTTCCTTTGCTTATAGATAGGTGCAATTACTGCTTTTGTCCAATCTGAAGGTACCTTACCAACACTCCACGCTAATTTTACTACTCTATGAAGCCATTTCATCCCTGCCTTCCCACTATACTTCACCATTTCAGGTCTAATTTCATCTATTCCTGCTGCCTTATGACAATGGAGTTTACTTACTATCCTTTCCACTTCCTCAAGCATAATTTCACCAACATTTTCCTCCTCCCCATGAGCTTGGCTGTTTGCAACACCACCATGATGATTTCCTTTTACATTGAGAAGATGTTCAAAATATTCCCTCCACCTCTCCAGTGATTTCCTTTTACATTGAGAAGATGTTCAAAATATTCCCTCCACCTCTCCAGTGATTCCCTGGGATCTATTATGAGTTCACCTGAATTACTCAAAACACTGTTCATTTCCTTTTTCCCTCCCTTCCTAAGATTCTTTATTACTGTCCAGAAAGGTTTCCCTGCTGCTTGACCTAGCCTTTCCAGGTTATTACCAAAATCTTCCCATGACTTCTTTTTGGATTCAACAACTATTTGTTTCGCTCTGTTTCTTTCATCTACGTACAAATCCCTGTCTGCCTCGGCCCTTGTTTGGAGCCATTTCTGATAAGCCTTCTTTTTACGTTTACAGGCTGCTCTCACTTCATCATTCCACCAAGATGTTCGCCTTTTCCCATCTTTACACACAGTTGTTGCTAGGCATTCCCTTGCTGTTTCTACTACAGCATCCCTGTATGCCACCCATTCACTTTCTATATCCTGAACCTGCTTACTGTCTACTGTTCAAAACTTCTCACTAATCATATCCATGTACTTCGGTCTAATTTCCTCATCCTGGAGATTTTCTACTCTTATTCGTTTGCAGACAGATTTCACTTTCTCTACCCTAGGCCTGATCACTACAGATCAGATAGTGGTGTGTATCATCGAAAAATCCACGAAAAACTCGTACATTCCTAACAGATTTCCTGAATTCGAAGTCGGTTAAGATATAGTCTATTATGGATCTGATACACCTAGCCTCCCATGTGTAGCGGTGAATAGCCTTATGCTTGAAGAATGTATTCGTAACAGTTAAACCCATACTAGCACAGAAGTCCAGCAAACGTTTCCCATTCCCATTAGCTTCCATATCTTCCCCACATTTACCAATCACCCTTTCGTATCCTTCAGTTCTATTCCCAACTCTCGCATTGAAATCGTCCATTAGCACTATTCTATCCTTGCTGTTGACCCTGACCACGATGTCACTCAATGCTTCATAAAACTTGTCAACTTCATCCTCATCTGCACCCTCACATGGTGAATACACGGACACAATTCTTGTCCTAATTCCTCCCACTGACAAATCTACCCACATCATTCGCTCATTTACGTGCCTAACAGAAACTATGTTGCATGCAATGGTATTCCTGATAAAGAGCCCTACCCCAGACTCTGCCCTTCCCTTTCTAACACCCGTCAAGTACACTTTATAATCACCTATCTCTTCCTCATTATCTCCCCTTACCCGAATATCACTTATTCCTAGCACATCCAGATGCATCCTCTTTGCTGACTCAGCCAGTTCTACCTTCTTTCTTCCTTAAGCCCCATTAATATTGATAGCTCCCCATCGAATTCCATTTCGTTCGCCAAGTTGTTTCCAAGGAGTCCCTCGCCTGTCAAATGGGAGTGGGACTCCATTACTCCCATAGGTCCGAGGATTGCTTAAAGTGTTCTGAGCTCGGTAAATTCATGAAGCAGGATGCTGCCCTACTTGCACATAGTCCAAGTGAGGATCTCTCCTCTAACGGGTTATGGACCACCGGTGAATTGTATAGTCCTAGCCGCCTGAGCACAAGGAGGGCCACAACTCAGAATATGTCCGAGATGCCCACTCCCATTCCATAGCAACTGGTATCCTGACTCTCAGGACCACTTACTAGGCCACTCAGCCGTTGCCCATGGTTCACGAACTAGGACGTGACTACAGTAACCCACAAACATGAATAAGAATAATAATAATAATAATAATAATAATAATAATGTTTTTATGTCCTACTTACTAATTATAAGGTTTCCAGAGATGCTGAGCAGGCGGAATTTTGTCCCGTAGGAGTTCTTTCACTTGCCAGTAAATCTACCAACACAGGGCTGGTGTATCTGAGCACATTCAAACACCAACGGACTGAGTCAGGATCGAACCTGCCAACTGAACTCAAAGCCAGCGCCTTTACCTTCTGAGCCACTCAGCCCAGCCAAAAAAACTAGTTTGATAAGAAATGCTTCAATCTAACAGGAGACATTACAAAACTGCACATTTCACCATACCACATACTATTCTCAAATTATTATTCAACTTCAGGGGTCAATGAGTCTTTTGTATCATCTTTCCCTAATACATTCCTCATTCTCTCAGCATGGCTCCAAAATTCAACCTACGTAACAGGGGTTGCTGACTAAAGTATGTAAGCTTCCAGCAAAACTGAGAATACAGGTTTTCTGGTTACGTGGGTTTACTTTCATCTGTTCCCCACTACTATAAGTCAAAATTGCAGCAAATTTATATTAGTAGACCGTTTTATGCTAAACTATGTAATATCCTAAGAAATATGAAGTACCAGGCAAAATGCATAATGATAATATATAACCTGAATTTAAAAGTTCTCGGTGGAAAAAACAAGGGGAAATTACATACAAAACTGGATTCTGTAACTGTGGCTTTGTATCTGCTTTTTTTGATCAATCAATCAATCAATCAATCAATCAATCAATCAATCAATCAATCAATCAAGCAAGCAAAACTGATCTGCATTCAGGGCTGTTGCTTAGGTGGCAGATTCCATATCATTTGTTTACCTATTCTCAAATGATTTTCAAGAATTTGGAAATTTATTGAACACAAGTGACTGGGGGTCCGCACTCGTTCTACCAAAAGTGGCACAATAACACACCCACAGTACCCCCTGGGTTTATGTGGATTTACGTAAAGACATAAGAGGTGACTAAAAGGGGCCCCAGGGGCTCTGAACTTGGGAGCGTGGGTTGGCGACCACGGGGCCCTTAGCTGAGTCCTGGCACTGCTTCAACTTACTTGTGCCAGGCTCCTCGCTTTCATCTATCTCATCCAACCTCCCTCTGTCAACTCTTTTTTCTTTTCCAACCCCGGCAGTATGAGGTATCGAGGCCTAGGGAATCTTTCATTTTCACACCCTTCATGGCCCTGGTCTTCCTTCTGCAGATGCATTCATTTTTTGAAGTGTCGGATTCCTTCCATTTTTTCTCTCCGATTAGTGTTATATAGAGGATGGTTGCCTAGTCGTACTTTCTCTTAAAACAATAATCACAAACACCACCACCAGTGCATTGATCACAAAGTTGGTGTAAACGAACATCTCATAAATGCACACTACCCATTCTAGAAAATCAACGAAATATTGAAGTCTATACAATTCCCATTATTTTTACTAAATGGATCTCTATAAAGCTTTCTACATATCTCTGTCGATTTCCCTTGATAAATTATTCCAGTCCCTAAATCCTCTTCCTATAAATGAATATTTGCCCAATTTTTCCTCTTGAATTCTAAGTTTATCTTCATATTATAATCTTCCCCACCTTCCACAGCTCCAAACAAGATTGTTCGTCTACTAATGCCATTCCACGCCATCCCTCCACTGAGAGCTGAGAACGTACCGCATAGTCGAGCAAGTCATCTCCTTACTGCCAAGTCTTCCCAAAACAAAGTTTGCGACATTTTCATAACCCTACTCTTTTGTCAGAAATCACCAAAAACAAATTGTGCTGCTTTCCTCTGGGATCTTTTCCTGTTCTCATATGAAGAAATCCTGGTGTGGGTCCCATACTCTGGAATCATACTCCAATTGGGGTCATACCAGAGACTTATATGCTCTCTCCTTTACATCCTTACAACCACCTCTAAATATACTCACAACTATATCAGGAGATCTGTAACCTTTATTTACATCATCAGTAATGTACTTATTGTTGCAAGAAATGAAATTCCTCCTTTGGTTCCGTACCGACTGTAATATTACAACATAAAAATTTCCACCTGTTCAATACTATGTGTTTCACTGGGCGAGTTGGCCATGCGCTTAGGAGCGCACAGCTGTGACCTCGCATCCGGGAGATAGTGGGTTCGAACCTCACTGTCGGCAGATGGTTTTCCGTAGTTTCCCATTTTCACACCAGGCAAATGCTGGGACTGTACCTTAATTAAGGCCACCGCCGCTTCCTTCCTATTCCTAGGCCTTTCCTATCCCATCGTCGCCATAAGACCTATCTATGTCGGTGCGACATAAAGCAAAGGGAAAAAAATACTATGTGTTTCAATCTTAAAGATTAATTAGTAAGTACATAATAACTGTCTCAGCTCTATTGAGCCATCATCAGTACAATTGAGACAAAAAATAGTTTTCAACTTGTTGGATAATACCTCTCTTGATAAATTCAATGTTGGTATTCTTAAAATATATGTCAGTTAAAAAACATGATCAAGACAAATGGAGTTAAAATATGTTGAAAGTGGTATAAAAATGTACACCTTGTATTGCTCCATATACTCCAAATTCTTTAGTTCTAACAGTAATTCTTGTTATGTTGACAATTTTCCTCGATGTACTACTGTCAATACGGGGTAGAATACTGTCTGGTGATTGGTCTTCTTAATGGTGGTCCAGGGCAGGGACTTTGAAATACTGATTCAATGGGCCCAAGAATGAAAATTTGTAGTTAATTACTGAAAGTTGTTAAATTCCGCAGAGTGCATGTGGTATATTATCTGATATTTACTCACTTTAAGGGCCAGTGGAACGTCGTGTATAATGGTCTGGTGTGTGTTACTGCTCGACACTGACAAAAGCTTGGGAGCAGAACAAGCAAGGCTGGCTGCATATCGACGTGACATTCTACTTAAAGAAATTTTCAATTACAATTTTCAACCAAGCATAACTTGACTTCCTTCACCCTCTACCCTTCATTCCCATCTCCCACAACCACGAACTCCTCCTACCTACCGGCTCACTTGCTCCTCCCCTCCCTTCCCAACACATGGTTGTATTGAGGGAACAACAGTGGTAGGAGTGAGAAGTACTGGAACACACTTTTATTTTATTTTTTTGCTAGTTGCTTTACGTCGCACCGACACAGATAGGTCTTATGGCGACGATGGGACAGGGAAGGGCTAGGAGTGGGAAGGAAGCGGCCGTGGCCTTAATTAAGGTACAGCCCCAGCATTTGCTTGGTGTGAAAATGGGAAACCACGGGAAACCATCTTCAGGGCTGCCGACAGTGGGGTTCGAACCTACTGGAACACGCAACATACTCACCAAACCTGTCTCCTGCAATTTTGACCTCACCCCCAACGTGAAGGAAACATTAAGTGGGAGATGGTTTGAAACACAAAAGGACACTGCGAATGCTGCAAAACACGAGACTATAAAATTCACACACGATGAGGCCACTAGTATATGATGTCTCCTGCATAGTTGGCAGCATGTTGTGGACAATCTAGGGGACTACTTTAAGTGTTTAACATAAAGGTTACTGTACTTCAGAGAAAACATTATGTAGCAGAAGGATTTCATTGCTGACAGTTTCCTGGTAAACCTACTAGGCATTATTCATACATTCCACAGCACCATATTTCCCCCACTCTCATGTAAATATTCCCATATGTCTGGCAGATACCACATTCCTGTGGGAAAAGAACAGTTGCCACGACTTATGCCCAACCCTCATATACAGGAGTGTCTCAAACCTTTTGGGTGAAATTGAAACAGGTGATGGTGGGTCCACAACCAATCATATTGAGATAAGGAACCAATGGTCGGAAATGCACATTTATTGTGCTATGGTCACACACAGTGTACACCGCATAACAACAACGTAGTTCATAGTAATTGTTCAAAGTGACGACCGCCAGTCTCAATGCATGTATTGGGCGCAAGCAGTTCTGCCACACTCTCATAAAGATCCCAGGTGTCTGTTGTACACTGGAACAGGCAGAGGGTGATAAACAGTGTATACCCCTGAACATCAAATTGACTTAATTCATAGCACGTGTGTCACGTGATGACCGCATGCATCACACCAGCCCATTAACCTGTACCACAAGCACACCACTATCCCTGGTGTGAGTTGTGCACTGCATCAGATAGCTTTTGATGCGTCCATAGTGAGGTGTGTTACTATGTACAGTACACGATGCATAGTCAAAAATGGAATGTTACACGTCATGAGAGTTGGCAGACATGCATTTAATGTACGATGCGGCAGGATGTAGTGCCCATAAAGCAGCACAAATGTAAAGATAACGCTTTCTCAATATGCGTCGTCTTCATTGGAAGAAGTTTATCTCCGTGGATACCAACGTACAAGAGACGGGGTCGTTCATGCCACAGAGAGCTGGCCAAGGTTTCCACCAGAAATGTCCTAACACCAGACTTTGAGAAGATGGTGTTGGATCGTGTGCCCGACCACCCAGCAATAAACACCCGTCAACTTGCCTGTGAAACACATACTTTGAAGGATACAGAGTGGAGAGTACTGGCGGAACAGGTATTACTCCCCTATCATACAGAACGTGGGCAAGCACTGGGACCAATGGATTTTGAGCCCCGCATTCATTTCTGTCAACGGATTATCCGCCGCAGAGCTGTAGTGCCGAACCTTGTACAATTTGTATTCTTCATGGATGAGTCCTCGTGCACCTGTGATGGTGTTTTTCAACAGCTGCAACAGCCATATCTGGAGTGTGGCAACCAGCAGCGATTCTCTGTCAACGTATGGGCGCGCATTGTCCACGATCACCTAATAGGATCTTATTTGCTGCTTCCCCGTTTGAATGGTCCACGTTACCTAGCGTTCCTGCGAGATGTGTTGCCACAGTTCCTGGAGACAGTACCCCTTAAAGTCCGCGAAAGGATGTGGTTTCAAGATGACAGTGCACCAGCCCACTTCAATGTTAATGTCCGTGAGCACCTGAACAACACATACTCTCATCGTTGGATTGGAAGGAGAGGTTCTGTCCCATGGCCAGCGCTATCTCCGAATCCAATACCTCTGGACTTTTTCCTCTGGGATTATGTCAAGTCGTTGGTGTATGTAAACCCCATAGAAACGGACGAATACCTGCTTGCTAGTGGTCCAAGCTGCCAATCTCCTGGTACAACAGACACCAGGGATCTTTGAGAGAGTTTGGCAGGACTTAATGCTAAAAGGAGAACAATAAAATTTTGATTTCCACCTATTCAATACATTAAAAGCAATTATAAAATTAGGACCTCATCCTTATTTTATTGCTTAATTGTTAAAACATAGGACATGTTTTCTTCATATTTTGAACATCTGAAGCTATAAATATTCTTACAAGGTTAAGTTGGTAACAATGTTCTAGAACTCACACTAATGGTTTACCGTTAACAAACTTATCCATAATAAACTTTAAAAAACCTCTTAAATATAAAGCGTTTATATTTTACATAGTCTTATTGAAAATAATATGACTATTTTTTGAGTTTGAAACTTTAAAACCTTATTCTAATATTTAAAATACAATGCCATTAGGTAGTCTCTGTATAATACATTTACAATCTGTTAAATTGCTGAATGTCTTAAAATTATTTGTTGTATACACATTAAAACATTTTGCTACAACCGGCATAAACTTTTTTACATGTTGTACCGTAAGGAAATGAAATCTTAATACACTCTCAAAACAGCTGAATTTAGGCGTAAATATTATTCTTTTTGTCCATAAAATGACAAAACTGATGCACACTGTTGATTATAGGTTCAGAATTTTGTCCTACTTTAAATATTTAATGTCAACATTTGTAGAATTCACAACTGCTTGTAGTCTTAACCAGTGTAGGGCAATCTTACAGACGTAAGCAGAGACAAAGTCAAATAGTGACAGTCAAGCTTTGGTGATATGCAAGTGGTAATTTTATCCAAGTTTACGTAAGTTTGTTGACATCTGAAACAGGAAACTTTTTTCGTAAGAATATGCTGAATGATTCAAAAGTTGAAGAAACTAACACTGAAGGATCAGCACTTACCCCTTCTACTCCTGCCTCCATTTACGCTAGTGCTCTCAGCTGTTTGGCGACTGCTTGTCATTCTACTTGCGCTCCTCGGGTTGTATATGTGTCTCTGTATCTGCGGGGCATTGAGAGGGGAGGTAACGGAGGGCGGCGTTCTAGCGAATGGCGTGATTCGTGGAGGGGAATGTTCAGAAGTTGTGTGTGTGTGGGGGGGGGTGAGGTGTATTCGTAGATTGACTCTTATTATTATCTGGGATAAAATTGCTTGTCAATTTTGTGCTATCGAGTTTGAATGTTTGTATTAACTTCGGCATTTGCTCTATTAATGGGTTTTTTATTTCTATTTCATCATTCAGGTTTTCATCTCTATTGAAGTGTTTGTCTAGGTAAATATGTATGTTCACCAGCTCATTCATTAATTTTCCCTTATCGACCTTTCTGATTATTTTAAAATCTTTTTCTATTGTAGTAAAATGGTGTCTTCTTGCATATGATTACTCATAGCGGAAAATTTGTTATGCTTAGCAGCATTTACATGTTCTAAATATCTAGTTGTAAAACTTCTGCCAGTTTGGCCAACGTAAGAAAAACCACAATCCAAGCAAATCAGCTTATAGATTCCTGAACTTTGGTATTTGTTGTTGCGTGAATTTACACTATAATGGTTGAAAAATATATTTCTATTTGTATTTTGTGTTCTAAATGCAATATTAATTTGCCATTTTTTGATCAGATTCTTGATTTGATATACTGCTGGATTCTTGATTTGATATACTGCTGGGTTGGTGAATGTAAATGTTGCGAATTTTGTTTTTTTCAGTTTTGATCGGAATAAGGTTAGTGGCCAGTTTCGATTTCACTCTATTAATAATTTTGTTAACATCTATTTTATAACCATTGACAGATGCTAAGTCTTTTATAAATTTAATTTCTTTCTTTAACACTATGAGCCTGGACGTTTCAAGATAGCGTCCCTACCCTGTGCCGGCGTAATTTAGACTCTCAGAAAAAAAATCACAGTTCTGTCAGTTTTCGCATATAAATAAACAAATTTACACTGACTGACAGTGACAATGCAACACCAAGGAGGAGTGGTTCGAAAGGGATGAAAGTTGGGGAAAAAACAGAGACGGCACGGACGAATAATTGATGTTTATTTCAAACCAATATGCAGGTTACACAATGCGCACGGCATCGAATCAGTAGGATGTAGGACCACCGCGAGCGGCGATGCACGCAGAAACACGTCGAGGTACAGAGTCAATAAGAGTGCGGATGGTGTCCTGAGGGATGGTTCTCCATTCTCTGTCAACCATTTGCCACAGTTGGTCATCCGTACGAGGCTGGGGCAGAGTTTGCAAACGGTGTCCAATGAGATCCCACACGTGTTCGATTTGTGAGAGATCCGGAGAGTACGCTGGCCACGGAAGCATCTGTACACCTCGTAGAGCCTGTTGGGAGATGCGAGCAGTGTGTGGGCGGGCATTATCCTGCTGAAACAGAGCATTGGGCAGCCCCTGAAGGTACGGGAGTGCCACCGGCCGCAGCACATGCTGCACGTAGCGGTGGGCATTTAACGTGCCTTGAATACGCACTAGAGGTGACGTGGAATCATACGCAATAGCGCCCCAAACCATGATGCCGCGTTGTCTAGCGGTAGGGCGCTCCACAGTTACCGCCGGATTTGACTTTTCTCCACGCCGACGCCACACTCGTCTGCGGTGACTATCACTGACAGAACAGAAGCGTGACTCATCGGAGAACACGACGTTCCGCCATTCCCTCATCCAAGTTGCTCTAGCCCGGCACCATGCCAGGCGTGCACGTCTATGCTGTGGAGTCAATGGTAGTCTTCTGAGCGGACGCCGGGAGTGCAGGCCTCCTTCAACCAATCGACGGGAAATTGCTCTGGTCGATATTGGAACAGCCAGGGTGTCTTGCACATGCTGAAGAATGGCGGTTGACGTGGCGTGCGGGGCTGCCACCGCTTGGCGGCAGATGCGCCGATCCTCGCGTGCTGTCACTCGGGCTGCGCCTGGACCCCTCGCACGTGCCACATGTCCCTGCGCCAACCATCTTCGCCACAGGCACTGCACCGTGGACACATCCCTATGGGTATCGGCTGCGATTTGACGAAGCGACCAACCTGCCCTTCTCAGCCCGATCACCATACCCCTCGTAAAGTCGTCTGTCTGCTGGAAATGCCTCCGTTGACGGCGGCCTGGCATTCTTAGCTATACACGTGTCCTGTGGCACACGACAACACGTTCTACAATGACTGTCGGCTGAGAAATCACGGTACAAAGTGGGCCATTCGCCAACGCCGTGTCCCATTTATCGTTCGCTACGTGCGCAGCACAGCGGCGCATTTCACATCATGAGCATACCTCAGTGACGTCAGTCTACCCTGCAATTGGCATAAAGTTCTGACCACTCCTTCTTGGTGTTGCATTTGCTCTGTCAGTCAGTGTATATACGTATTGTACAGAGTGGGCTATCCCACGAAATCAAATAAAAAATGCTTACCTTCAGCATTGGAAAGAAACTTAAGCTACAATATTGGTCCATTCCTTGTTCACGCTCTTGAATTTCTAATTCACTAGAAAAGTTTGATAGTTTTTAGTCACTGAATAACAGAATCACACATTGTTATTCCCAATACTTAGCTTTGGTATGGTAACACTCAAAACATTCTCGTATGCGAAGACCCACGTCACATTTACGAGAATATATGGTTGTCATTTTCTTCACAGCACGACTTGTGTTATGTTTGGACTTGTCGTAGCAAACCTTGCACATAGGCTTCGCGTATCCTTCCTTCTTCGCGCCTACAGCAGGTATTCTGTGTGGAAAATGATCTCTACCTACTAGCCTTCCTGCAGTTGATGCTCGTGATTCTTCAGTAATTTCGGCCCCAACACTACTCACCAAATCATCCGCTAAACGTTCACAAAATTTTGAAAGGGGATGTTTTTGTGAAGAAGCCCTATGGTACAGTATATAGGCATTCACTATGGCAAGATCAAGCAGATGGAAGAATAATTTTTTCCACCACTTAATCGATTTCCTTGTGAATGCATAATATGCCAACAACTGGTTGGACTTACCAACACCAATTTTGAATTTGTTATAGTCTACTACTGCTGATGGTTTGGATTTCTCGTGGCTCTCTCTTGCTGTGGTTACTTCAATCATATCATCATGTGCAGTGCTCAGCATATACATGTCTCAAACATCTCACCACTTTATTGCTAGAAGGTGTTCTTTCTGCAATGACATTTTTTGACCCTTTTTCAGTTTTTTCGTGAAATCTGATTTTGGCATTCCTTTCCGATTTGGCATGGTCATAAATGGTGGGGCTTGAAAACCATCTGTCCATATACACTGTGTGCCCCTTATTTTTTACTGGTTCGCACAATCTCTCAACAACATTTAAGGAAGAACTGAATAGCTCGTTGTTGAAAGGCACTATGTCCAATTTTTAAAGTTTTGAGATAAACACAAAAAACTATTTTTTCCGCTCTTGTATTGTAATATGAGATATAATTGTTTGTACAATATAAAGTCCACTCAAACGCCTTTATAATAAAGTAAAAATTGTATTGTTCAGTATGCTACTAACACTTTTACTGACAAAATACGTAACTGGACTTTGTTCCTTTCAACATAGAACGAACAGAACCTGTAAACGAGCAATAACATTTACGTTCTTGGTTTATTTCCTTTATTTCTAAATGAATATATGTATATGCAAGCATGAAAATAAAAGGTAACAACACACGGAATTGGTTATTATTTTGTTATGCGGTATGTTTATATAAACCCATTATTAATAAAACAGCTGCACTGTAGTCACAGATATCGAGGAACAAAATCATATTAGCAAAACAAGTAATACTGTTAGAAAAAACAGGTAAGCCTCTTTCACTGACACGGCCATTCTAGTAATTCTTCAAAGAATGCTTTACTCGCCTCATAAGTCGTTACATAACGATGAACCTTCTTGAGATCATCCTTTTTCGTTGATCTGATTGGTACTCGTCCTTTCTCATAGGCCTTCATCATCTGATTCATAAGAGGACCATTTCATGGCCCAGGCTGAGACAAATGGAATGTGTGATGGACTAAACTCCCAATGAAGGGACGAGCAATCACTCTGCCAGGATGACCTGCAGAATACTGGAACTCGGAAAACGATGCAGGAGCAAACACCACCTTCGCTCTTCTAGGAACGTCCTTTCCTGTTGATTCATCACTTAGAGTTGTTTTCCTATAATGCTTAGGCCACCACGTATCCACATCAGTTATGTCAGTTCCTTCGACCATTTTTATTGTAACATCATTTTTTGCGTTAGCAATGATTGTACAGTATTCTTTTGGAGTGTAGATTCTGTTACAGCGCTTAATTTGTTTCTTGAAAACACAAAAATCCCTATCGCAAGGCAGGAAGGAATGACCTCTAATAGGGAAGCGGTGAATAATTTCCTCGAATCGTTTATCTTCGACCAAGCCCATGCAGAAACGAATAAAAGAATGATTCCTATTGTGGCCTGGACACGCATCCGAGTACAAGTGAAGTTTCTTCGTACCTGGTTTAATCTCGTTGGTGAGATAGTCCAATATGAATGTGCACACTTCATTGGCCCCTTTCTTGGCCTGCTCCATATGATACATGTATACTTTGGAACTATGGTCTTGGAGGTTGTGTATTGTAAAAACATGTACCCATAGCTGCCTTAGGTAGAATATTTCCTGAACAGGTATATGAGGTACAGGTAAATTTTGCATGTAGTCAAAGGCAACACACGTTGTATCATCAGACTGGCAGGATTCTGAGCATGATTTCATAGAAGAATAAAATTTGTGACTTCCGCGCTTGTGAATATTTAGCTCACTTGCTGCTGCTAATTTAACATTTTGTGACAAGTGCAGAGACTTCATTTTGACTTGAAGTTCTTCGCAGATACTGCACACATCTATCTGGGGTCTACCGAATCTGTAGCCAAAGTTCTTATTGAAATAATCAACATAAAATGTATATTTTACTTCAAGATTAGGATGTTCCTCACAAAACAAATCATGCATTTTTTTAAAGTTCAGCCTTGCATCCAAATAGTTTACTTCGTTACCTACATAATGAGAAGTTTTGACTGGAAACTTGAAAATGTGGTTCCGAATTTCAGTGCAGATTTCACGTGACATAGCATGCGTCGTCTTATTTAATCCTCTCTTGTCCACTGGGCTTTCACCAACAGCTTAGCAATCCTGAATACACGCTTCTGTGTTACTCCGTGTAAACTAATGAATGCATTCCTACAGACCTGCAGACGCTACCGATTTCTAAGAACAAAATATGTGTATGCTGATTCACGTTCCACTTTTGATCGTTCTCCATCTTGATTAACAGCCCTAGGTCTTCGCCATTTAATGGGATACCATTCAGTCAGTCTCTGTAAGTGGATATCCTGTTCATTTTTGGTTTCATAATCGTAAAAAGCACTAAATATCTGCAGCCTCTCTTCTTGCGATATATTGAAGCAGTGACACTTGCACCTAAAACAAACAAGTTACCTAGGTAAATTCTTTGTCCGACATCCAATAAGTAATCATAACTTCAGTATCAATAATCGTTTGAATCCCTTTTATGGAAGTGAAATGGTTGAACAAATACTATCTAGGTAAAAATTATAATTTTCATCATACCTGCAGGGAGGTCCAATACTTTTCTGAGGCACTGCCTTTCCTGCACAGCTTGTATATGCAGTACCCTTTACCCTTGATCGCTTGACTTTATTCCCGGCATAATTTTACGTTGCGTTTACGTTCCTTCCCTGCCATAACTTCGTTGTCCATGATGAAAATATCTTTAAGAACACAGCAAGAAGAAGATTAATAATATGCAGAGCACAACAACCACGTAGGATATATTGTCAATGAAAACACTCAACACCTGTGTAAACAAATGAAACAAGCGCGCCAATCTTGACATCAGAGACACAGCAGCGCTCTATGCATAGGTTGGTTGGCGCTGGTAGACATTCCGTATTGAAACGCACTAACTGCAGAACTAAGTTCATTTCAACAAGGAATAACTAACCTGACGGCTGTGGTAATGGCACAAGCGCTGCCAGGAAATGGTTTCTTTCAACACCAAAACATGCATCTTACTTCTTAGATCGCAAATTCGCTGTAAAACGAATTTGTCAAAAATGTGGACTTAGTGCCTTTCAACAATGAACGATTCAATTGTAATCCTCCACTGTGACATGGGCCCCAGAATACACTTCCATGTTGCACACGTAACCACTCCTCGCTTCACAGAGTTGAAAGATCTTGATTCCATACTTCTGTGGCTTTCCTCTCATGAACACACGAAAAAATATACGTCCCCGAAATGGACATATTGCTTCATCGATTGTCAATGATTCATCAGGAGAGTAACAATTCTGAAAACTTGTTTTCAGGCAGTCTAGTATTGGTCGGATTTTAAACAGAGGATCGTAGCCTGGATGGCCCCTTTGTTTTTGCTTATCATTGTCGTTCAGATGCAACACTGTCAGAATAGCGAGAAATCGGTCTCTCGATATTCCAATGGACTTTGCGTAGTCAGTTTTTAGAATTGGTGTTGTGCTCCAGTAGTCCCGGAGAAAAGGTTTATGAATCAAACACATGTGAATCACTACTGCAAAAAATTCAGAGTCACTGGTTTCCACTGCACATGTTTAGGTTTCAAAGGGCCTTCCTGCTTCTTTAGATGTATTTGCTGTAGGACATATCTGTTACTTTCCACTCGGATAACATTCAGTACATTACTGTCAAAAAATAAACTAAAGAAATCTAGAGGTGAAGATTCTGCAGAAATACCAAGGTTATTAACATTCAGTCATGGTGAGCCAGAAAAAAACAGGCCTGTTCACAGGAGTAATATCTTGTTTCCATTGTGTTCCCTTGCTTCTCACCTCCCTTCGTCTTTTTGCGACTGGTTCTTCTGGTGATGAATCTGATGATTCAGCATCCTGAGGGACTTGAATATTTTCATTTTCTTCTTCACTATCACTTTCATACAGATCAGAATCTGAATCGTTCACAAGTTCCGTAATAATCTGTTCACTTATCTGTGGGCTGTATGCATGCGTAGAATTTCCTTTACTTGTACAAGGTCTGGGATCCATATCTCAATAATTATACAGTATAAATAGACTACTTGAGAGATGATTGCAGACTGTTGCCTCACTACACTTTCATTCTAAATCTGTGAAGTCATATAATCTATCATTAGAACACACGCACATAAATTTGAGCTTATCCAACCGGAGCGCGCGAGGAGTACGTATGTCAGCAATTACATAAGATCTAACTTAGCGCACATGGCTACGAAACATTCGTCCTTAAGTTGCACCACCAATCACTATCGATCGACAACACCACCTAACGATAGTAAAGGAAATCAACAACACGTCAAAGCAAAAACTAATTTGATAACGTGAATAGCTTTCGAGTGGCTGAATTTCAAAGATCGTTGTAGTAGTATTACAAACAGCGGTACTCAGGCACACGCCGCGTGGTAATAATATTACTACCGGCGGGTGCATAGTGTTAAACTATTATCAGAGAGTGGCATTTTGAAGGCTCTGTATATCAGACTTGAAAAAAAGCAGCTTGTTTCTGTGATTTTGGGTGTAGGTAATCTTTTTAGATAGCTATCGGAACGTAAGACAGCTTTCAGTAAATATGAAACTCAAATTTATTTTCTGTTCGTGTTACTGTAATATCTAAAAAGCTTAACGAATGATTTTCTTCCTCCTTAGTGAATTTTACTCTTTGGTCTAGATTATTTAAGAAGTTTTTTTTGCTAGTTGTTTTACGTCGCACCGACACAGATAGGTCTTACGGCGACGATGGGACAGGAAAGGGCTAGGAGTGGGAAGGAAGCGGCCGTGGCCTTAATTAAGGTACAGCCCCAGCATTTGCCTGGTGTGAAAATGGGAAACCACGGAAAACCTTTTTCAGGGCTGCCGACAGTGGGGTTCGAACCTACTATCTCCCGAATACTGGATAGTGGCCGCACTTAAGCAACTGCAGCTATCGAGCTCGGTATTTAAGAAGTTTAATATATTATCGCTGTCATTAAGTTTGCTATCTATTATAACAAAGGTATCGTATACATATATCAACCACAAACATAATCCTTTTATGCTTGTTTTTATTTTGCTGTGCTCTAATTGATCCATGTAAATATTGGCTAAAATTCCAGACGTGGGGTCTCCTATCCCCAAACACATCTGTTTGTAAATTTTATTGTTGAATGTGAAATAATTGTTGTTTAAAACAAAATTTAATAGATTTATTAACTCCTCTATTTTGCATGTACTTGAACTGTTAGGTTAGATTGGACTTGATGATTTCAACGGTTTCTTTAATAGGTATGCTTGGATATATATTGGATATATCATAGGAACACATCTTGTGATGTGATTGTAAACTGAAACTGTTTAATTTTTCACAAAATTCAATTGAACTACTGATCATGGAATTGCTGTTAAATTTGTAATGTTTCTTTAAAAACTGGTGTAAGAATTTTGAGATTTTATAAGTAGGACTTCCTCTACTATCGATTATAGATCTAACAGGCATATTTGCCTTATGGATTTTAGGTAGAGCTTTAGCCGTTGGTAATTTGGAATTCATGTTGATCATTTTTCTATACTCTCGTTCATTAATTAGAAACGTGGAATTTTTAAGTATATTCTTTAGGTTCTTCAGAATTTTATTTACAGGGTCTTGGTTAGTTATTACATAATTATTATCCGAAAAAAATGCTTCTGTTTTGTTAATGTAATCGTGTTTGTTTAAAAGAACTGTAGTTTCACCTTTGTCTGCTTTAGTTACTATTACATTTCTATTCTTAATTTTGGTTCTTAAACTACTGATTTGTTTAGATAGAGTTGAATCTGAATTGTTAATTAATTCTTCAACTAAGGTAGGAAGCTTCTTTTTGATATCATACCTAGTATCATTTTGTGAATCTACTGGTACTTGTCCTACATTCAACTCTGCTTCTGCTATTGTAGTTATCAAGTCTTGCATTATGTGTGGGTTAGGCCAGTTGAATTTAGATCCTTTATTGAGTAAACTTATTTAGTTCTCAGTGAATGTAGTGCTAGACTAATTTATCGTAGTTGGTAAATTTTTTAAAGCTGGAGTGGATTTATTTATTCTTGTGGGCTGATCCCTCAAGTTTAATTTACTCTCATTCAAATGGAAAAGTTTGTTTTCTGAAATCTTTTGTTTCTTATCTAGTATGTCAACAAGCTTCTCACAAACATACAGTTGGATTGAACCCCATTCTAAAGAGGATAACTGCTGAGAAATTTCTAAATGTGTGCAGTATAGTTGTAGGTTCAAAAACGATTTTTTTTCTATAATGCATTTTGATTTCGTCCTTCAGCCATAATTCATTAACCTTGTTTTGTGAATGTACTAAGTTTTGTGTTGATAAATTATGTCTGTGTAGAATTTATAATTTTATTTTTGGTACAAGTTTGTCTTTTAAACATTTCTTCAAAAAACCATAATTATATCTTTTGAGATCTTGTCTATTTTAACCTTGAGATTTATGAATCTGTTCTTAATGTTTACCTTAGCCTGGCAAAATGTATTGAAAACAATAAAATGTATTGAATAGGTGGAAATCAAAGTTTTATTGTTCTCCTTTTAACAGACTTTCAATACGGAAAAAAATGAGAATAGCCTCTTGCAATGAACTTAATGCGCCATTACCATGCATGCATTGAGACTGACGGTTGTCACTTTGAATAACCACTATGAATTACGTTGTTGTTATGCAGTGTACACTATGTCCATAACACAATAAATATGCATTTCTGACCATCGATTTCCTATCTCAATATAATCAGTTGTGGACCCACCATCACCTGTATCAATATGACCCAAAAGGTTTGAGACACCTTGTATACATAAGAAAACATCAATGTTCAATACGACTACTTGTGGGACCCCTTATAATCTTTACAGGATCAGATAATACTTCACCTACTCTAATTTTCTTAGTTCCGTTTTCTAGAAATTTAGCCACCCATTTCACCACTCTTTTGGCTAGTCCAATAGCCCTTATTTTCATCAGCAGTCTCTCATAATCTACTCTATAAAATGCTCTGGATAGCTGAATACAATACAGTCCATTTGACCTCTTGAATTCAAAATATCTGCTGTATCTTCCTGGAATCCAACAAGTTGAGCTTCACTCAAAAAACATTTCCAAAATCCGAACTGCCTTCTATCACAACGGTTAGTAAATTTAAAAAAGGAATCTCATATAATCAGAAAGAATGCTTTCCCAGAGTTTACAAGCTGACTTGCCTGTAATTATCGGCTTTCTGTTATTCACCCTTTCGTTTGTACACTGGGGCTACTATAGCAACTCTCCATTCATTTGGTATAGCTCCTTCATGCTAACAGTATTCAAATAAATATTTCAAATATGGCACTATATCCCAACTCATTACCTTTACTATATCCAGAAATCTTATCAAACCCACATGCTTCTCGAGCTTTCAAATTTTGTATCTTTTTGTAAACGACTTTATCACATGTAAATTTCAGTACTTTGTCAGTATTAATCACAACCTCTACCTGCACATTATCTTTACACACTGCTGATTGAATAATTCTGCCTTCTGGTAAGTCTCTACATCTACACTCTCCTTGTTCATAAATCATACCTGGAATGTCCTTCCTGAAACTTGTTTCAGTACCCTATTCATACTCTTCCATTTTTCCCTAAAATTCATATGACTGCCAATTATGTTTGTCATCATGTTATCCTTAGCCGACTTGTATGTTAAATTCAATTTCATAGTAAGTTCCTTCAATCTCTCCTTACTTCTACAACCATTCCTGGATCTATTCTTTCTAACCTGCACTTCCTTCTTAATCTCTTTATTTCTGTTATAATGTGGTGGAACCTTTACCATTCCTTACTACCTTTAAAAGTACATACCTGTTTCAACACTCCTCAACAATCGCTATAAATCTATTGCATAGGCTGTTTACATTTTCATTACCATTTCCCACTGATCATAATTACTTTTTTTTTTTTTTCACCCCCATGCCTCTTACCAACCATATAATATTGCCTAATAGTCCTACTTTTACAACTTTCATTTTAAACCCAAAAACACATTCTGATCACTTATAAAACCTAACCCTTCAATTTCTCTATACAATCCACTAGGTTTTACCAGTGCCACATCTAGAAAATTTTCCCGTTATTTGGTTCCATCACTTTATGTTTCAGCTGTCCTTCCCAGATTATCTTATACACCATTTGTTGGTCATGCTCTCTGTCATTTGCATTACCTTCCCAGCTAACATTTGGTAAATTGAGATTACTTGCTTAATAATGTTGCCTTCTATACCGTTTCCCAAATATTTTGTAATATTTGAAGCCATTTCTTTTCAATTTCAACTGTTATTTTATAACTGTTAGGTTCTTCTGTCTGCCAAAACTAATTTTGGGTAATACATTTATAAACTGCCTTCAAGAAAATGTATGGGAACAGCATTATACTTGAAAATTAAGATGCTTCTTTTTCAGGTATAATACTGATAACATATGTTTTCTTGAAGGTAGTTTATAAAATTATTATTAAAAATTAGTTTTGGCAGACCGAAGGACATAACAGTCGAATATATTTTTTTTAAATCTAGTTGCCTATTTGTCCTTAGAGATGAGCCATTACACTTAGAATTTCATGTATCTCATTCGTAACTTTTTTATAGCTTACAAATTCTTCTTTCACCGGTATGGATACTCCCCCTCCTACCATTCCTCCACCCATTAGGATTTACAAATCTCACTCCTAATTTCCCCATACACCCACCCTATAGTCTCATTTAAAAACGTGATCACCCTCCAGTCAGTCTCCCACTGATAATCTCCACTCGCTTAAACTTATCCCACACTGTCATAACCAGATCTCGCACATCCCCAACTACGTTAGTACTTATTTCTGCTTGACTAACGTTGTTGGTACCAACGTGGAAAATTACAACCTCCTCCTTCCCTTCTACTTTCTTCAACATTTGTTTTAACCCAATTCTTGGGTAATACTCTACCCTGGTTCCCTTTCCTCCACACGCTTTCCGCCATATGGCTTACAACAGAGTCACAAATGACCAGAACCTCAACCCCACCCACCTCAATAGATCCTATCCTATCTCCTCTCCTGGTCTCCTTTAACTTCTCTGAGGGCTACAGAACCTAGTCCCTCCTTCCTTCTATCCCCCTCATGATCCTCTTCTACCTCCCTTTTCCTATCATCTACTCTGCGTTTCCCTTTCCGACCATTCCCTTTCCTCTTGCCTCAACGCTCCTCTGTAACACTTCCCTGTTCTCCCCATCTACCCTCTGCTGTTCTACAGGGTGATTAATTTAAAAGTTCAGAGCAGAGTGCCGAGGATTAGGCAAGCTGGAAAACGGAGACAGCGAGCGCAGTGCCCGCCATGACAAGCCGGCATAGTCGGCTCAAAGAAGCGGCATGATTACGCCTATAGAAACTAAACGAAACTGAACTCACCGGCTACATAGATGCTCTGGACAAATAAGTAAATGAATAAACATATAAATAAATCAACTAGGAAATTAAACTGAACTCACCAGTAATAAATAAATAAATCAACTAGGAAATTAAACTGAACTCACCAGTATTTACAGACGATGCTAAAAGTGATCTCCTTCAGCTGCAATGCAAGCTTCATATCTTGTAATGAGATTTCGAAACACACTTTGTAGTTCATGGACAACGATAGAACGCACAATGTTCCTAATCTCAATTTTTTTTAAAATACTTCTGCAGTTCGACGATTATTCCTGTAAACTTTTCCTTTAAGATTTTCCCAAAGATAAAAATCACATGCGCTTAAATCAGGCGAATGAGGGGGCCAGAAACCTTTACTGATGATTTGATCATCATCGAACACTCCCTTAACCGTCGCACAGAGCTACACGCCATATGGGCCGTTGCACTATCCTGTTGGAAATAGCCGTACCTTTTCTCTTCTTCAGTCAGTTCCGCAAAAAATGGTTCGAGAATGTTGTGAATATGACAGTCAGAAGTAATCGTGTCCTGAAAAAAATATCGGACTGATAATTCATCGGGCACTGATAGCGCACCACAAACCCACCTTCACATCATGCAGAGGTCTCGGCTGTAAAATGTGCGGGTTGTCTGCATCCCAGATTCTATTGTTCTGTGACTTGACATATCCACTCAAATGAAACCAGGCTTCGTCCCTCATAAAAAGAAAGTTCAGATCCACAATACCGTCGTGGACACTATTCATTAGCCAATTGCAAAATCGTATCCTTGCATTGAAATCTGTAGGCAGTATGTTATGGACTGAATGAGTCCGATAAGATCGTAAATGTAATAATTTTGTTGCATTACGTGCTGAAGAAGGTGAAATACCACTTTCCTGAGCTACTCTCTGAAGCGACTTATGTGGACTGACCTGGAGTCTTGCCTGTATGTCTTCTAACCTCTCCCGTGTGAGAGCTGTTCTCCTTCGCTTCTTTTTCTTATTGCTTACAGAAACAGTACTACACCACTTGTAAACGAGCTGATGCACGTAACGTTTTGATGGTACTGTCGCACCGGGAAATTGTCTACGGAATTTTCAAGGGCACCTTCTAACTGGCTTCTTCTTCTTGTGCAAATAACACTCTACCAAAAATATTCTTTGCTCTATAGTGTATTTAACCATCGTGATATTAACCTCACAACACACCTTAAAAGTCCAATAGTTTCTAACGAACTGAGAGACAGAGTGCTAAACAGCTGCGCGCTGGTAGTGAACACTTCTTATCTCGCCAGTGTTGACACAAGCCATATGGCGCTCGCTCTGGACTTCCCACGGCATGCGAGCAGAAGTCTGAACTCTTAAATTATTCTCCCTGTACCCGCGGTGACTCATATCAATTCCCCAAAAATACCTCTTCTAAACTCACTCCTTGATAAGAACCCTTAGCCATAATTTTCTCTCCCCTTAAAATATTAGCTCACCTGTCTTCTTGAACTTCTCCCCTTCCTTTCCCTACCTCTTGCATATCTACCTTCATTCCTGTCCTCTGTCAAAGGCCTAATTATCTCCCTTAAACTTGCTGTCTCTTCCCTCATACTCTTTAATGCCAACTGACACCCCCGATCCTTACACCTGCCTCCCTCAGCCATTCTTTTATCTTCACAGAAATATGAAATGATACAAAATATCAACAGAAATAAAAGAGCATATTCTGTGAATAAAAATATGCATATCAGAGGAAAGAAATACTGCATCCTACACAAGGATTTCATGACAATAATGAATGAAAGATCCTGACAACTACATTACAATTCTACTTAGGTGTAACCTAATTACACAATAATAGCAATAACAGTCTAACTGTTCTTATAGAAATGATATAATACTAAATACACAGACAGATTATTATTATTATTATTATTATTATTATTATTATTATTATTATTATTATTATTATTATTACTTTAACCTACCATCAGTGGCGTGCGGTGAACATATTAATTACCCCAGCTGCAAAAAAGTGTTTTAAATAAAAACATCATAGCCCAACTACACTCTCTAAAGTCAACATTACCATTTCATAAGGCTGTGTTTTTCATGGAAAGGTCTACCTGAAAAAGATCTTTCAAGACTATTTTCAACCACATATATTTCACACACATCAGCCTTAATTTATAGCAGATTTTAAAAGATGTACTTACAGTTTCATCCAGTAATGCTTCGTGATTGTACAGTCATAGTTTTCACAAAAATACACTGGGACTAACTATTAATCTAAACTAAACAGCAAAATTTAACTGGTATTTTACCGTCGCTGAAGTTTTATAGTTTCACTCGCATACTGAGTGTACGTGCATCAACGACAAATGAGGAAAAATATTTGTCACGGCGTATAATACATGTTATATTCATGAAGAATGTCACAAAACTTGCGAAATCTTCACCTATAATCCAAGAGGAACACTACAAAAATTCACTATATACCACCATCACAGACAACCATTCGCGCTTATATCTGTGTTCAAGCTGGGCAACCTAAATATTTTTCTGCGGCTATCAGAACACATACTCTACACGTGCCATCAATGAATTGCTTGAAGAAACTCTATACATGCCAAAACCCAAGACTAAAATATATTCTTCTATATTACAATTGATTTCATATACTGGCTCTATTGATATTAGCAAGACGATGTGCAAGTGGCTATACGGTTAAGATATTTATATTTTTCTTGCAGTCTCTAGTGTGTGGCGCTGAAGACTTCGAGTGTCAAGTATTAAAACTATCATTACCTTACCTAAGCTAGCTGGCCTGTCACCGTTAATTACTGTCGGGTGAGGGGCTACAGCCCCACCCCACTGCCAAGACAAGGAAGCTTCAAGCGCACGCGTCACCCACGCAACCTTAAATTTCGCTGGGGTAGCTCTCTTTCATGCCGGCAAGGAAACCCAGTTCGCTGGAGAAGCTGAAATGCGGTAGTGCAAGTGGATTATCGAGGCAGCTGTACTTGGCTTGGCTTAGATGTTCGCAATTTTGTAAACACTA
This sequence comes from Anabrus simplex, assembly GCF_040414725.1. Taxonomy (NCBI): domain Eukaryota; kingdom Metazoa; phylum Arthropoda; class Insecta; order Orthoptera; family Tettigoniidae; genus Anabrus; species Anabrus simplex. Next base: position 903,519,146 of record NC_090266.1, on the reverse strand, counting down.
TAAAAAGTGTTCTAAGGAATAATTAGAAAATATTAATACAAAGTTCTTTACCCCAGCAGCCCTAGGGTAGATGGGGTTCAGTGCACGCCACTGCCTACTATACTCTAATAGAAACGAAAACTGCCGTTAAGTTAAATGCTGAAATATCAAAAGGATTACACACCAAGAAATCAAACAAGATACTATCTAATAAAATAACTACAGTACAATACTAAACTTCACTTAGGTGTATCCTGACTATAACAGGTTCACCTGAATAGAACAAAAGAACTATGCGCTAACAGAAATGAAAAAATACATTTAAAATGTTGTGTTTTATTAGAGGAACACATTTCCACTAGGATTCCGCCAGAGCACATGCAGTTAATGTTTCTCGGCAAAACAATAAGCAAAACTTTTTATGAGAAATTCTAAGTTACGTAATGTGGCCCTCAAGATGCTCCAATTTAATGCCTATTATCTGTGAGGAAAGTACAAAGATGAAATCCATGCAGACTGAAAGAACTTGCAAACAATTTTTAATATGATGGTTCTTCCACAACTTAAATAGAACAGCAATAAGCGACTGATAAATTTCCATTTGGTTAATAAAGGTAGGTAGGTTAAGAGTAATTTTATTTCATAGAGTAAGTAACATTTTGAATGTTGCATAGGCTAATATTAAGTATGTACACTCAACTGCACAAAAATTAGCAGGCAATGAAGTATTTAATTTTATACATTCTTGAAATGTGAGGATATTCATAAGATGTGGAGAGCCAGTGGCCAAAGAGATGATACTTGGTTTACTACCACCTGCACAATATGTTCAACCTATTTCAAACAAGAGGACTTTGAAAGGAAGTCATCTTCTGCGACAGCCGATTTTTGTGTGGTTGAATGTACATATCTAATCAGCTTGGGTCTGTTTCATTTTCGAGCCTTGAGTAGTCTCACCGTTAGTGGATAAATGTACACTGGCTGTGAAGTAAAATCCCAGAACCCTTACCTTCTAAACATCCTGTAAGTTAACATCTCTCAGACAGATAAGTTCATCAGTAAGTTTCCAGACTGTTTCAATAATAGAGGTATGATTATAAGAATTTATATTTACTAGACATTAGCAGAGAAGCAATCCAGAACTACACACAAGACATACAACTGTTATACATCACAAGTATTCAACTGAAAACAGTTATCACTAGATGACAAAAAGACTTACAGCAAAAAGAGATCTGAGGCTGGTAACTTTCTCAAAATGGAACATGGTTACAACAACTCCAGGTATTTTTGGCAATAGCAGACCTGAATAACCAAATTTCTTAGATTCTATTTCCATTGTTTGGGATAGATCATGGGTTGTTCCAACAATCCCAATCCCTTCTGCCAACACACAGGGACAGGATGGTGACAGCTGGGCTCGAAGGTAATGCACCACTATAAAAAGAAAGTAAAAAAAAAACTTTAGCTAAAAAAGAAAATTTAGAAAGGAGGTTAGTTTAATTACCAAAGGCAGAATACAGCCAAAAAATGAACTAGATAAATACATTTTAAGATAGGATGTGTTAGCTAGGAAAAGTAAATTAGTAAATATGGTTTGCCATTACAAATATTTTGAATAATTTTCATTTTCACAGTCTACCTCAAAACTGAAAAATCTGATGTACCTACTATGAACCAGTATATACTATGTAGGTAAGTATACAGTATATATTTATGTATATGATTGAAAAGGCATTATAGTCTTAATGAACATGAACAACCTTAAACATGAACCTTAAATGTTTTTTTTTTTAAATTTGTTTTTTTTAATGTTCTTCTCTCCATGGCATATTCCACCAATGCGCCATCCAGATCGACACATGCCTGAAGATGAAAAGCAATGTTGTCATAGGCACTTGACACCTTTGTACTGTCCCCGTCCAAGTCTTATGAAGAAACGAACGATCACATCTGTTTTGCAAGTGTGGTTCCTGTCAACGGGAGTGCTTTGGATCAAGTTGAACTCGGGCTAGTCTCTAGCGGATGTCATGTAACACCTGTTTATCTCCTACTCTGTTTATTGGTGTGCATTTTAACTGGAAACCCACAGCTTCTACGGTGTCCTGAGAAAGGTACCCTACATGTTATTTTTAAGAAATAGTGAATCAATTATCAAAGCAATTATGTACTTTCTAGATTGTTCTCTATGATGTTCCAAGTAGCCGATCACAATCTACATCGAGAGAGGGAAAGAGATAGAGAGATGACAGTCAAGTTAAGTAGTCATTGCGCTGGTAAAATCCGAACTTCAGGTTGCTGGAGTAAAGACTTAGCATCTTTTCAGTTTCAGGTTGAAAGGTGATACAGTTGAAAAATGAACTTCCCATGAGGAACTTGTGGTGACACCATGGACTGCTCCTGCAACTGTAACTAAATGAATGCTATGCCCCAGCCTGACAATGGAACCCTCCATGAAGGAGTGGAGGAGATCACAGGAGCTGATAATTTCCAAACTGTCATTTGATCTTTTCTTCTACTGTAGCTTGTAGAGAAATATAATTAATGGGAAATGACTTGTAAACTTCTCTTTGTTTCCCCATTTCTCTTGTAGTTTTCTATAGAGTTGGATACCATATTTCACCATGTGCATGATGTGTAGTTATGATCGAAGCTAGTTATGTCTTCAAATATGAATATTTTTCTTTAATTCAACAGTGAATATGATAAAATGCAATCATCTCAAGCCCTAGCGTTAAAACTGATACGTGATTTCATTGAGTGTAGAAGACATATTGGATTATTTCGGAAGGTTCTCAGCAAGTTAGGACATCCAGGCAGACATGTTTCTTTTGTGTTGACTACGAGGAAGAAGTCATCTTGATTTTCCATCACTAAGAAAGCATAGCAGATAACAATAATAATGATAACAATATGGAATAATTTAGGCTCATCCTAAAATATATAATAATTATGTAAAATTAATAATAAGTGGATGTTTCATAGTGGAGTGATACACTGAATGTTAGGATGTGCTCACATTTGGTTCTGGTGAATATTTAAAGCATTCGTCAGACTACAGTCAAATTAATACTGAACACCCGCCATAACACACATTCCATGCAAAAGGTGGCAACACTGTTCTTGCGTATCGATACTGCAATCGCTATGGTAGGAGAACTGCATAGTGACAACTCACAGGTGCACGCAGTTGTTGGGTTATGACTTTGTTGGTGTGTGGACTGGTGTAGTGTGACCATCCAGCAGCAGTAATGGAGGGAAGCAAAGAAGTGTGGTTCCTTTTCTGGTGGCTGAGGGTGCTGGAGTATGTAAAACTCATAGTCGCATGCCGGCAGTGTATGGCGAACACTGCATACGAGTGGCATACGAGATTCTGAGAAGGGTACACTCTCACTGAGAGATTATGCACACCCAGGACAGGCCCACCGAGTCATTCACTCCTGATGTAATAGGGCGGATTGATGGCCTTATCCGGCAAAAACGATGAATCAGAGAGAAACAAATCCATGTTCAGGTCGGCATTAACCATGGCTCCATGCATGCCATTATCAAGGATAACTTGCATTTCCACAAAATTTGTGTGCAGTGGGTTCTGCATCAGCTGACGAAGGGACAAAAGATTGATAGAATTGTGTCATGTCTGAGTCCTCTGCAGCGGTACCACAAGGAAGAGTATGAGTTTCTGTTCCATATCGTCACAGGGGACGTAATGAGGTGCCATCATTTTGAGCTCGAGAGCAAACAGCAAAGCCAACAATGGAAACATCACAATTCTCCCCCGCCAAAGAAATCCAAAGCTGTTAACACTAGTGCCGGTAAAGTCATGATGACCGTCTTCTAGACTGCAGGGGCCCTCTGCTTGTTGACTTCCTTGAGCGTGGAACCACACTCGCTGTGCAGCGCTATGGAGACACTTTGCAGAAACTGTGATGCTCTATAAAGTCAAAACTCCCTGGAATGCTGTCGGACGGCATTATCCTCTTGCATGTTAATGCTCGCTCTCATACTTCCAATCAACGATTTGGTTGGGAGACACTTCAACATCCTCCGTACAGCCCGGACCTTTCACCCTGTGATTTCACATTTTTGGCGACCTGAAGACACATTCATGGATGTCAGTTTCATTTGGATGAGGAAGTGCAAGAATGGGTGCGATTGTGGATCCGTCAGACAACTATCTTTTTCTACAAAACTGGAATTGATCATCTCGTCTTCCAGTGGGATAAATGTGTTAACGCTTTTGGTAATTACTTTTGAATAAAGCCATTCCATGGTCGCGTAGCATTTGTTCGGTTTTCATTTAAATGCCCCTTATAGTAAGGGTTGGGCCATTTCTCTGATGGAGGCAATCAGTGGCTGTGACAATACTTGCCTCTCGACTTACGGTGGTCCCAGCACCTGGCAGCTGGGAATTCCTCTATTCTGTTCATCACCAGTAATGTGCGAATGCGGTTCCTGTAAGTGTTGAAGTTCTGTTATCATGTGTTTGTAAATATTTATAAAGGATTAAATGTGAGTTCTGCATAGCAGTGCTGCCGTCATTAATTTGTTCCGAGAGGTAGAATGCTATGTGTAAAAATAATTTTCGAGAGACAAAAATCAGGAAATAGACATGGTTGATCACAGTTTCCCAAAAGATCCTGTGACTTGCAAAATTTGCTTGACTAAATGTAAAAGATTAGACTCTGTTAACTGTAAAAATGCATATGAATGCAGCAAACATTTTTCTACCTATGATTATGAAGATGACTTGAAAAATAGTTTATTAGGATTACCTCCAAGGAAAACACAAAGTCAATCTCTGAAACTACCAGGTCATAAGGAACAACAGGATACAAGTAACTCAATTTCGGCTTCATGACTTAATGCAGAAAAATTTCCTTGGCTGCCTTGGAAAGACAGGAAAATGTAAGCCCAATGAAACCACGCAAGGAAATAGAAGAAACCTACATGGATATCTCCGTTCAAGCAGCAGATGAGAGCTGTGTTCATTGTATTCATTACAACCAATTACTTGAAGAAAATGAATCTTTAAAGAAAGCAGTTCATGCTTCGAAAACCAATTTTTATTTTTATAAGTTGTTTTACGTCGCACCGTCACAGATAGGTCTTATGGCGCCGATGCGATAGGAAGGGGCTAGGAGTGAGAAGGAAGCATCCGTGGCCTTAATTAAGGTACAGCCCCAGCATTAGCCTGGTGTGAAAATGGGAAACCACGGAAAACCACCTTCTGGGCTGCCGACAGTGGGATTCGAACCCACTATCTCCCAATTACTGGATACTGGCCGCACTTAAGCAACTGCAGCTATCGAGCTAGGTGAAAACAAACTTGAATGCTTTAAAAGAAGAACAATGGAAACATTGTAAAGTTATTACCGACAAAAACGAAAATCATTAAAATGCATTCGGAAGTACACTGGTAAGACACAAGAATTCTAACGAGGACTATGCATGATTAAATGCAAAAGCAAAGAAAACTCTAGTTTGACAAACTGACTCGTCAAACTGTTCAGACCTACACAGATGAGATCACTGGCATGTGCAGGAAAAAATTACTTGATGGACAAACGAAGACATTTCCAATTCAGTAATGACGAGGACCTTATCTCCTAAAGCCTATGACTTCTGGAAGAGCAATCTTGGATTCCCTTTGCCATCATTAACAACTTTAAGTAGGTGGTGCACAAAGTTTACTTGTTGTCCCAGTATTCTCAATAAAGTACTGAAGTTGATGTCAAAATGTAGTGAAAATTTATCCACGGCAGATAAACTTTGTGTTCTGGGTGTGGATAAAATACACACGAACACCAAGGTTGTTTATGATGCTGGAATGGATCAAATCCTTCGTACCCGTTTCAAAGTTCACGTATCACTTATCAGAGGACTATGCTTTCAATGGAAACAGCCTGTGTATTTTGATTCTGATATGACTAAGAATCAATCATTACTTTTCAAGATCATCACTGCAGAAGAATCTTCAGGAATTGAAGTATTAGCCATTGTTTCCAATTTAGGAGGCTGCGGGACACTGCGGATAATCCAAGATGGTACAGAGAGAAATGCAGGAATTTTGATTGACGAGTTGAAGAAAGACATTGATGAAATGAAACTGTGATAAAAACTTATCCTCCTTTTCTTACTGTAAAAGAGAATTAAAGACTAGCTAAAGCAGTTTGTTTTCTAGAAGTATGGCCAAAGCCATTGAAGTGATTGGAAGAAATAATACAGCAGCAGCTTTTTCTAAAACTGATACTCATTTTCAGACACGTGAATAGAATCAGGGCCAGGGTCTTATGATAATATTAGTAAACATCTTGGAAAGTCAGCATTTGAGATGAATCACTTGATAAACAAATTTATCAACAATATTAAGGGGCTACACTTCAATTGCTACTTTGATAACTTGTCACTTCAGGCACTGAGCTTCACTCTTTATCAAGGTCCGTATACTCTAATAGTAAGGAGACTTTTTGGCTTCTCGTTTTAGCCCTAATAAGCTCTAACAGACAAGAAGCTAGAGACCAGTACAACACAATTAAGAGAGAAATAAAAAGGATGATTATTCGAGGTAAAAAGGAGTCGTGGGAAAAGAAATGTGCCAAGGTAGAACAGTTCCATATTATCGTTTTTCAGTTAACATTCTCAATGAGGATGATCCATATAGGCACATGATCATACTCCTTTCCTCTTATCCAGCTCCTGATGGGTCAGCACATTTCTCAAACTTCCCCTCTCCTTCCACCATGCCTCTTCCATCATTTTGTTTCAGTCCAGTTTCTTCTTCTTGCACTCCTCTTTATTGAATTGATCCACCTTGTCTAGGTCTCCATCTCTATCTCTCTCTCTCTCTTTCCCTCAAACTTCATCTCTATCATCTGTTTTGGTATTCGTTTCTCATCCATCATATTTACATGTTTATCTTAGTTTATTCCTATCAATTCTCTCATTTAGCTTTTCAATTATGACTTCCTTTCTAACACCTTCATTTCTCGCTGTGTCTTTCCTCCTCTTTCCAATCATACTTCTTAGGTATTTTAATTCACTGGATAGAATTCTACTCTCATCTGCACTTGTCACTGTCCGGGTCTCAGCCACATAAGTCAATGTGGCTGCATAACACATTTTGAACATGATCTATTTACACTTCCTTGGTACTTCCTTATTCCAGACAAGGTTCCTTATAATCTGGTAGAATGCACTGTTCTGTTGCACCCTCTTGTTAATCTCCATGTCCAGCCTTGTATTCTGCATTAATTCACTCCCTAGGTATTTGAAACTGTCCATATTTTCAATGCTTTGACCAACAATTTTCACAATGCATTTCCCTTATTTTTCTCCTCTTGACATCACCATGGTCTTGAATGTCATGACCGCATAATTTCCATATTCCCAATTCTTTTCCATTAACTGTCTCGTGCTTGAAGATTGGGTCCACTGAAGATCTTCCACTTCTAAAGTCATACTGATCCTCTTGGAACTCTCCATCTATCTTTCTTCTCATTCTCCTATCTAATATCTTTGCCAGTATTTTTGCCACTTATGATAAGAATGTGAACCCTCTATAGTTATAAGACACCTTTTTGTCCCTCTTCTTAAAGACTGATACTATTATTCCCTTTCCCCAGTCCGCACAAGTTTCAGTTTCCATATGCACTTTAACAATCTGTACTCCCATTGGAGCCCAACAGGTTCAGCGGCCTATGACACACACACACACACATGCACACACACATACATATTCATTATAGGTTCTCATGCCTTAAAGAATTCAGTCTGCAAGCCCCTGTGAATTTACTAATAGCCACCACAATTCTCTATTTGTAACTAGTTCTGTGGCCTCATTTAGTTCTTATATTTAAATCGTTAGAAACTGAGACTAACCATCACCGCCTCTGTCTCCCTCTACTTCTCTTACTCTCCATAACCGAATCCATTATTCTCCTAGGTAACCTATCCTCCTCCATTTGCCTCACATGCGCGTACAGCTTCCTTCATCCATAAAGATCATTCCTAGCTTATCCTTTATTTCTTCATTCTGAGAACCCTCCTGCCAATGTTCCCACCTGTTTGTACCAGCAATCATTCTTGGTACTTTCACATCTGTTACTTCCAATTTAAGAATAAGATATCCTGAACACACCCAGCTTTCGCTCCTATAAAGCAAAGTTGGTCTGAACACAGACCGATGTAAAGATAGCTTCGTCTGGGAGCTGGACTTCCTTCTTACAGAATACTGTTGATTACAACTGTGAGCTCACTGCATTAGCTTTCCAGTACCTTGATTCAATCTCACTTACCATACTACCATACTGAGAAAACATACTGAACCATACAGTTCATGTGCCAATAGTCTGGATTTTAGCATTACATATTGGGATTACCTGAGACCACCATGGGAGTCATTGTATAATAGTTTATTATATAAGAGAGCCCAGAGGAAGCATTTCTCGTGGGAACATAGCACCAGAATCATTATGAAAATTCCAGAGACTCATAAAAGGAAATTATTGCCCAAGCGAAGCTTCTTAATTGAGAGTGGGGACGCGCACCATCTAGCGGGCTAATTATCTCTGGCTACAGAACAGATGCATTGGATCTGATAAGAGAATTGCAACCTGCATAATTTCTGCTAAATTTTGATATGCAACATGGCTATAATTATAAGTGCATATGTTAAGTGTGGAACTTGACGCTCTTTGTGCGGGAGAAACTTCGAGTCGCGGGCGCAGTTTATCCAGAACGCCACCAAGCGAGCGTGGTACCGCTAGCCTGATTATAAATACACGACCGCCTAGTGCGCCAGATTCATTCATTGACTGTACGGCTGCTTGAACAAGGTCGTCACACTGCGAGTCGGCATCGAGAATAGCATCTTCTCTTCGAGCTGCACACACACCTAGCATGATTGAATCTGGGAGAAAGTAAGTAATCAACCTGCATAATTAAGCTGAATTCTTGATATTACATGTGCTGATCTGCTGTCATGAGAAGAGGTGCTGCTAATATCAGGCTGTTTGACTAGTAGCTTCATATTTCTTTGAGGTCCAATTGTAACTAACGTAACGCATGAATTAATGAAGGCTCAGGGTATTTCTGGTATCTAGATGTTCAGTCCGAGTGAAAGGATAAGATAGTATTGTTACCGAGTTTGATGAAGAGAACATTGGTGTACCAAGTCCAAATTCAGAACTTGGTCAATGTAACGTGTGAGACATGGTTTTAGTGGAAACAGGCATCGAATCCGGACTGTGTGTAATAAGACATTTCTTTACAGTTCCCCTACATCAACCCAGTATGAGCTACTGCACACTCATAGCGAGGAAGCAGTAACGGGAGCTGAAGAAGACAAGAAGTCAGCACGACATCGGGAATCGACCCGGGAACATCTGGCGTACCTGCTCAGTACGACGTCGAAGGGGACATCTTCCAACCATCTAAGAAGCTGCCAGAAATGTTCTCGCCAGCTAGAATGTCTCCAGTCATCCGCCTGTATCTGCTGCCAGAGTCGCAGCCTGTCATGATGTGGTAATTCCAGTGGTCCATATGGGGGGGCGCTCCGTCGTGTCATCGATCATTTCAGGTCAGAGCTTTCCAATTTGTAATAAGCATGTAATTTAACTTCAATATAGGAACAAGGTTGGCCGTCAGCCAACATGTAAATTGATATCAGAAAATTTCTTTGTACAGTATAGCTATGCCCAGGACTCGAACTCAGTATATTAGTGTAGGTTGTAGGTTGTATATTCCTTGTTTGTGTGATTACATTTCTATTAGGTAGTATCATGATAGTGTGCTTGTTGTCTCCATTGTTCATGTAGGATCATCTTGGTCAAGTTAGCGATGCCAGACAGACAAATACTGTTTACAGTGCAGTGTCAGGGCATATTTCTTTGTGGTCGTATGTAATTTATTGGAGATCAGGATTTACCCCCTCAAACTCACCTAGGTTAACGTGACAGGATGGGCGTGCCATTATGCTTGAGAAATATGGGCATTATGCAAGTAGCTGACTGTGTGTATTGATATAGAGAAAGCCCCAACGCAGATTAAGAATGGGTTAGATGAGTTTGATACGCCTTAATATGGCCATGTGATTATAGCGCACTGGATTGTGCCCTTGTATACTTATGGATGAGCCCAGTAGTGGCAGAAATGAGATTATGTTGTATTGTTTGTGACATTGACACGATAGCGTGTAGCCCATGTATAATTAAGAGAGCACTAGGGAAGCCAATTTACGAGAGGTACGGTGAACGCGAAATTTTCCTTGCAGTCAGCTGAGCGACTCATAAAAATAAGAATGGCCGCTGTCTGCCTCGTGCGAAGTGCTGGTGAGGGGTTGAAGTGTATGACGTCACGGTCTTGAAATGCGGCAGTATTAGCTGCCTGCGGTCTGTCGAGTGTTTTGATGGAAAGGATGACCTTGATGTTACGCTGCTTGTAGAGATTTCCTTTTAAACATCTTGCCCGTTATGTGTTGACCCTAGGACGATGCAGTTGTGTTCCTATTATTTTATGTTGACATTGGTTGCCTTGCTCTTTGCTGGACCAGGGATGTATACTGGGTCCGAGCACTGTATATAGCATGTTTATATTTGTTAGCTCCAGGGTTCGATGTACTGAGGCAGAGTATTTTTATGCGTAGGAGGTTGCTGTTAGATGAGTATCTGTGCAGATATCCATTTTTCCTTTACTCCATTACTTATGCCATGATTCCATGCTTGTTACAGCCTTGCTATTTCGTGAAGGTAGTGAACTGGTAGTCTACGGCTCGGCATTTTATTTACCCCATTTATGTTTGGAAAGCTCATGTATTTGTAACTGTTTTGATCTTTATGTAATAAATCCCTTATTGTAAAACTTTGAATGCAGCGAAGTTTTCTGTTATTTTTTTTTAAGTAGGATTTGCTCTTACCCTGCACTTTTTGTATCCACTTATCTTATTTCGCCCGTGTTTCTACCCCGATACCCTGATTCATGCTCTACTGAGTTGCTGAGTGTGGATACGTATAGCAAGGTAAGCTATGTGCCAGAATACACGCTTTGGTGGGCGTATTGGTCACTATAATGTTCTTGGTTCGATCTCGGCGTTTGCCTGATGGGAATCAAAAGCATTATAGGGCACAATACATCCTAAATACTTGTATTTATATATCTGTTCTAGCTTTGTATCCCCAATCTGACATTCGATTCTCATAGATTTCTTACCTACTGACATAAATTTAGTCTTGAAAAGGCTAATTTTCATACCATACTCATCGCACGTATCTTCAGATTCCAAGATATTAGACTGCAGGCTTTCGGCACAACTTGCCATTAAGACTAAGTCATCAGCATAGGCCAGACTGCCTACTACATTTTCACCTAACTGAATCCCTCCCTGCCACTTAATACTTTTCAGCATATGATCCATGTAAACTACGAACAACAAAGGTGAAAGATATAACTAGAACCAAAAATTAATTCTAACATAAATTCTCACTGCAGGCCAATTGTCAGCATAAATTCCTTTGAATGATTTTAATGATCTACCCTTAATCACACGATATCCTAGTATGCCAAATATATTTTCCCTTGGTACTCGGTCATGTGCCTTCTCTAGATCTACAAAACAGTGACATAACTGTCTATTCCTCCCAGTAGTACTTTTCAATTACCTGGCGCAAACTAAAAATCTGAATCCAACAGCCCCCCTGTGGTCAGAAACCACAATGGTTTTCATCCAATTTATTGTCAATCACTAATCGTATCCTTCATCATTTAATGGGTGAAATGATGTGGAATTAAATTCACCTGTTATTGAATAATATACTAATTGTATATGAGCAATGAGATACCTCCATAGTTGTTGCAATCCTTAATGTTCTCTTGCTTATAGATAGGTGCAATTACTGCTGCTTTCCAATCAGCAGGTACCTTACAAACACTCCATGTTAATTTTATTAGTCTACGACGCCATTTCGTCCCCGCCCTCCCACTACATTTTATCATTTCAGGTCGAATTTCACCTATTCCTGCACTTTATGACACTGGAATTTATTTACCATCCTTTCCACTTCATCAAGCATAAATTCACAAACATCATTGTCCTCATCCCCATGAACTTGGTTGTTTGCAACATCACTAGGAAGATTTCCTTTTATGTTGAGATGATTTTCAAAATATTCCTTCCACCTGTCCAGTGATTCCCCAGGATCTATTATGAATTCACCTGATTCACCCAAAACACTTATTCATTTCCTCTTTTTTCTCCTTTCCTAAGATTCGTTACTGTCCAGAAGGGTCTCCCCCGCTGACTGACCTAGCCCTCCCAAGTTATTAACAAAATCATCCCCTGACTCCTCATTCGGTTTCTTCCAGACATTAACCTTTCAATCTGATCCTGCTTCTTGGATTCAACAATTACACGGACGTTCCTAGGCAATACTTGCCGTTTCCACTAGAGCAAGCGTTGTCAAGTGTTTTTCGTTCGCGGCACACTGTTTTGCTATGCTGAGTATAGTGGCACACCCCAACGTACAAATAACTATGCCTGTTTTAGAGGAATTTTGAACGCTACAGAGTAGTCCAGAAAGAATGAAAAACCTCGCGGATGGTACACCAATAACTGGAACGTTAGTAGAAAAATATGTTGATTACCCCCGAACACTAGTGGAGCATATATAAACCAATCAGTGGTCACCTGCAGTCAGTTCAGTACTTCAGTAGGATTCGGAGAGATGTTTACATGTAGTGCAATTGATTGTTGAATAAATCGCAATACTTGGTGTTATTATAAAACTGAAGTAAATATACATGTATTGTGTTGTAATATGGAGAAGTTTTTAAATAAACGCCAATGATTAAACAGCAATGAAAAACATCAGAGTGAAAATAAAACAAGTGAATCACTCGGATCAAATGTCAGTGAGAAGCTACTTCCGCACCGTCAGGTGCGGTGCGCAGGTATCAGGATTCTTATTTATGCTTCCGGTTTACATTTACTGAATCTGGAAATAGTAAACTTCCTGAGTGTGTTGTATGTTGCAAAAAATTAAGCAATGAATGTATGGTTCCAAGCAAACTAAAGAGACACATGAAAACGAAACACAGTCACTTGGAAAATAAATATAAAGCTTATTTAAATCGTACACTTTCTTCTCAGATTAAAGAAGGCAAGGGAATGACTAAAATAATTACAAGTTCAGAAAAAGCGCTAGTAGCTAGCTATAAAGTAGCAAAAATAATTGCCAGGAATATGCAGTCACATACAGCAGCAGGAACTTTGATTCTACCTGCTTGTAAAGTAATAGTTGCTCCATGTAGGAGAGGCTGCCGAGAGTGAGATATCAAAAGTACCTTTGTCCGACGATACAGTTGCTTGCCACATAGAATACATGTCAGCTGATATTAAAAAAGTAGTGGAAAAATTATATGATGGTAAAAAATGCGCACTTTAACTGGATGAATTAACAGACGTAAGTAAAATGTCAATTAATGAGTTACATAAGATTTTTAAGTGAAAAATCACTTACTGAACAGTTCCTATCCTGAAAAGAATTGCCTCTGACATCAACAAGATCAAACACACATAATTCTATGATAGCGATAGTGGAAGAAAATGGACTGAGTTGGAACAATTTTATTTGAGTGTGCTAAGATAGAGCCCCAGCAATAACTGGTCGAATGAGAGGTTTTACTTCAATCAATCAATCAATCAATCAATACCGATCTGCATTTAAGGCAGTTGCCCAGGTGGCAGATTCCCTATCTGTTGTTTTCCTAGCCTTTTCTCCAATGATTTCAAAAAAATTGGAAATTCACTGAACATTTCCCTTGGTACGTTATTCCAATCCCTAAGTCCCCTTATTATAAATGAATATTTGCCCGAATTTGTCCTCTTGAATTCCAACTTAATCTTCATGTTGTGATCTTTTCTACTTTTAAAGAGACCACTCAAACTTATTCGTCTACTAATGTCATTCCACACCATTTCTCCGCTGACAGCTCGGAACATACCACTTAGTCGAGCAGCTCGTCTTCTTTCTCCCAAGTCTTCCCAGCCCAAACTTTGCAACATTTTTGTAACGCTACTCTTTTGTCGGAAATCACCCAGAACAAATCGAGCTGCTTTTCTTTGGATTTTTTCCAGTTCTTGAATCAGGTAATCCTGGTGAGGGTCCCATACACTGGAACCATAATCTAGTTGGGGCCTTACCAGAGACTTACATGCCCTCTCCTTCACATCCTTACTACAACCTCTGAACACCCCCATAACCATGTGCAGATATCTGTACCCTTTATTTACAACCCCATTTATGTGATTACCCCAATGAAGATCCTTCCTTATACTAACACCTAGATATTTACAATGATCCCCAAAAGGAACTTTCACCCCATCAACACAGCAATTAAAACTAAGAGGACTTTTCCTATTTGTGAAACTCACAACCTGACTTTTAGCCCCGTTTATCAACATACCATTGTCTGCTGTCCATCTCGCAACATTATCGAGGTCACGTTGCAGTTGCTCACAATCTTGTAACTTATTTATTACTCTATACAGAATAGCATCATCCGCAAAAAGCCCTACCTCTGATTCCACTTGTTTACTCATATCATTTATATAAATAAGAAAACATAAAGCTCCAATAATACTGCCTTGAGGAATTCCATACTCAATTATTACAGGGTCAGACAAAGCTTTGCCTTCTCTAATTCTCCGAGATCTATTTTCTAGAAATATAGCAACCCATTCAGTCACTCTTTTGTCTAGTCCAATTGCACTCATTTTCGCCAGTGGTCTCCCATGATCCACCCTATCAAATGCTTTAGACAGGTCAATCGCGATACAGTCCATCTGACCTCCTGAACCCAAGATATCTGCTATATCTTGCTGGAATCCTACAAGTTGAGCTTCAGTGGAATAATCTTTCCTAAAACCGAACTGCCTTCTATCGAACCAGTTATTAACTTTGCAAACAAGTCTAATATAATCAGAAAGAATGCTTTCCTTTATACACAGGGGCTACTACAGCAACTCTCCATTCATTTGGTATAACTCCTTCAAGCAAACAATAATTCCAACCCATTGTCTTTAGTATATCCCCAGAAATCTTATCAATTCCAGCCACTTCTCCAGTTTTCAACTTTTGTATCTTATTGTAAATGTCACTGTTATCATATGTAAATTTTAATACTTCTTTAGCATTAGTCTCCTCCTCTATCTGGACATTATCCTTGTAACCAATAATCTTTACATACTGCTGACTGAATACTTCTGCCTTTTGAAGATCCTCACATACACACTGCCTGCACCAAATCTTCACTAATGACTGAAGGTCGCCCACTCCGTCCTTCATCATGCACATCTTTGCGGCCACCTTTAAATGCTCGAACCCATTTCCTACCCATTCCATCGCTCATAATGTTTGGTCCATAAACATGAATATTGATAGCTTTCAAACCTTTTGCACTCAGAAAACGAATAACAGACCGGACTTCACAGTCGGCGGGACTCTCGATCAGCGAGGCCATTTCAAATGCTTGCCAACAAAAGCACACAAGGGCGACTATTACCGTAATGGCGTCTCAGCCTTGCCAATAGATGCAGGTAAAGAGCACGCATGCGTGGAATATTAAAACGGTACTTACTTAAAAAACATGCCTCGTATAATAATTCTAAGGTTGTAATGGTACATGTCATTGCAGGCATCATCAGCCATAAATTCTATACTCTAAAGTCAGAGCACTGAAGTGGATGTTATATTAAAACTATTTTTTAAAACTAATTGTTTACAATAATTAACACTGATGTATAAGGGTATTATAGTCATATTTGGATTGAATTAATTAATCCTGTTTTAAAGTTCTATTGGGATATTGTAACCGTCCAGGCTTCTCCAGCCAAACTAATTTAATATACTATCATTTTACGCGATATCACTCGATATCAAGTTTATCCGCCATCGGCAATTATTCGTAATAACATATTTATTCTACGTCAATCATTTGTAAACAAGGAATCATATTATATAATTATAACATCATTTATTATTTAAATTATTATATTAGGTAGGATTGGAATTCATTATGTACTGTAAATATGGTCAATATGTTGAGACATAGTTGTTGTCATTTCATCTCATATTTGTGTATACGGAAAAGGTTATTCTTATAGCGGGGTAAAATTACACGAGTCATTGGGTTAAACTCATGAGCAAGGGACTATACAGCGACCTACGTGCAAGGCTAGGCTTGCAGACTACATCATCGCCACGCCTACTGGACTCGTCAAGAAAGAAAGAAAGAAGAGGGAGATGATAATGCGATCTACGAATCAGATGCTTTGTTATATAGAGAATTGATATTGAGCTATTATCAAGAGTGGGGAGAGCCCGGTGATATATTATGTAGTGCGGAGCAACCCTCGAGATAAAATACGGAGTTACGGACACACGGAATCTCAGATACTCACTCACATCACTACTTCTACTATGAACATCTACTTTGAACAACGTTATTGATTTTGAGACAGTGTGTGGTCTCTCTGAGACATAGTTATTTTTGTACAGTGTGTTGTCGCTTCGACACAGTACTCAGCTGCGGTAATGTTATCGGATCTGCGAGACAAAACAAGCTTACGGCTTGTGTTATATTCAGTAAATCTTCTGGACGAAGAACTATGTTTAGTTCAAGTCCATGGAATTTGGTACAAGTCTGTACTGTATAAATAGTATAGCTCAGTTGGATTGAGATTTCTACTAACATGGAAAAATTCATATCTCTGAATTTTCTCCTCACACGATCAACGCTGATCAGTTTTTACAAGTATAGGGCCAATGTCTAATTTAAAGACTAGGCAATTAGGGAGTGCTAGTCCAGATAGCCCGTACCACATCAGAGAAGGAAGGATGTCCATGGAGCCAATTCTACATCGAGAAGAAGAGAACGAGTAACCACGGAAACCAGATGACTTCAATGGAAACTGCAATTGGTGAGCTTCAATTAGATAAAGCAAGCAATTAGTAATTTCAGGAACGTAAATTCTAAATCCCTCCACGCTTTAAGGAACTTTTCCGATTCATCTCATTTTTTTGTATAATAAATTCATTTGTATTTTATATTGCGTTAATTTTCTTTCTCAAACGATACTTGATGGTTAATTATTTAAAATCCTACCCCTGTGATTTAAGTATAAGTCTCTATGCTAGTAAATATAAATTTTGCTTTACAGTTTTGTTTAAAACTGTAACGCTGGTGCCCATACATCACATAGAGAAATGGGAAACCATGGAATGTTAATTGTTTCTATTTGAGTGGCAATTTGCGGGCAAGCCACATATAGTATATTTGATATTCATGTGTCCCAAGGTATTAACTTTCGTCTCCTCTAGTGAGAAGCTTAGGGTCGAACAGTTACAATATCATATTTATGTTTACATCTAATGGAGATAATATAAAATAATATTAACCCTCATAATGTTGATATTGGGTTGACAATTGAAGTCAAATGGGAATCAAAATATTTACACAGAATTTTTCAGTATATACAAGAAATCAATACGTTTAGCTTAAAATGATTTGTGGATTAGTTAAAATCTTCTATAGATTAAAATCTTTTCTTTACTGAACAAGGAATTTTGGCAGGGTAGAGTGGTTAGCTCTACACCCGGCCGCCTTTGTCCCCAGGAATTAACCTAGTACTCATTCTTGGTGTAGGCTGAGTAAACCTCAGAGCCATGTGCAGCTCCGGAAGTGGAAATCTCGTTCCTTAAATTTTTGAACTTCCTGACTGGGAATCAAACCCACATCCTTCTAGGTGAACCGACCACGCCTTTACCGCCTCGGCCAGGCAGCCCCTCTAAAGATGTCCCATACAGGGACAAAACATTTACTACATTTTTAAAATGACATATATTTTATTATGTCTTATTAACTTAGTGACCCAATGTATCACGATTTATATAGAAAAGGTTGTTTTAATACATCTGTATATATAAAATAACTTGTCCTGACTGACCGACCGACCGACTGACCGATTCATCATCGCCGAGCCATAACTACTGGACATATAGAAATGAAATTTTGGGGATACATTTATATTAACATGTAGGTGCTCGCTAAGAGAGAATTTTTGGATATTTCATCGCTAAGGGGGTGAAAACGGGGGTGAAATTTGAAAATGTGTGTATCTATATCTCAAAACTTTAAAAGTTTACAGACATAAAAATTGGTATTTAGAATCTTCTTTAAAAATAAGGAAACACATATTTTTTGGTTTTCGGAAAATCCCAATAGGAGGGGTGAGAAAGGGTGAAAAAGGGGTTGAATGCCTTTAATGAGGATACTTATATCTCAGAAACTGAAGATATTACCGACCTGAAAATTGGTATTTGGGATCTCCTATAAAAATAAATAAACACGTATTTTCGTTTTTGGAAAATCCAGTCAATGGGAGGGTGAAAAGGGAGGGTGAATTTTTAAAATGAGTGTATCTATATCTCAAAACTTTGAAAGTTTACAGATGTAAAAATTGGTATTTAGAATCTATTTTAAAAATAAAGAAACACGTATTATTTGTTTTCAGAAAATCCCAATAGGAGGGGTGAAAAGGGGTGAAAAAGTGGATGAATGCCTTAAATGAGGATACTTATATCTCAGAAACTGAAGATATTACAGATCTGAACATTCGTATTTGGGATCTCCTTTGAAAATAAAGAAACACGTATTTATTTTTATTGGAAAATCCAATTAATGGGGTTTAAACAGGAGTGACAAATTGAGGTGAATTTTTAGAAAGAATATATCTACAGTATATCTCAAAAACGTAAAATGTTATAGATGTAAAAATTGGTATTTGGAATCTCCTGTAAAAGTAAAGAAAGGGGGCAAAATTTTAAAATGAGCATTTCTACAGTATATCTCAAAAACGTAACATGTTACCGAAGTGAAAAATAGTATTTTTATCTCTATTAAAAATAAAGAAAAATGTATATTTTGTTTTCTGAAAAACCACTTGGGTGGAGGGGTAAAAGTGACTGAATATGGAGTTGAATTCTTTTAATCTGGATACTGATATCTTAAAAGGTGAAGATGTTACAAACGTGAAATTTTGTATTTGGAATTTCCTTTAAAAATAAAGGAATACGTACTTTTTGTTTTCGGAAATCCACATAAAGGGGGGAGGGAAATTGAAAAATTATTTGAATTATTTGTATATGAGGATACTATTATCTCAAAAACGAAAGATTTTGCGGACGTAAAAGTTGGTATTCTGAATCTGCTTTAAAATTAAAGAAACACAATTTCTCGGAAAGTCCAATGAGGGGGGGGGTGAAAGAATTGAAAAATTAATTGAATTAAGTGTATGATGATACTTACAGCTAATAAAAACTAAAGTTGTTACAGGCGTGAAAATAGGTATTTGGATCTCCTTTAAAAACAAAGAAAAAAGCTTTTTTGGGGGAAATCATCTTCGGGGCAGGGGTGAAAATGAGTTGAATTCCTTTTACGAGGACACATATCTAAAAAACTGAAGATGTTAGAGTCGTGATAATTGGTATTTAGAAGATCCTTTACTATTAAAGAAACAAGTATTTTTAACGGGAAATTCACTTGGGGGGGGGGGAGTGTGAAAGGAAGTGAAAAATGTGAATTCTTTTTATAGGGATACTTATATCTCAGAACTGAAGGTAACAGACGTGAACAATGGTATTTGGAATCTCCTTTAAACATAAGGAAACACGCCTTCTTTTTTTTTGGGAGGGGGGTAAATCAACTTAACAGTGGTGGGGTGAAAAAGGAATTGAGACCAATTTATTTTACTGTTCATAATGTACTTATTCTGATCATAAACTGATCGTTTTTAATCTTTCCTGGGTTCGGTTTCAAGAACCATCTTTTTCTTTGGAGATCATAAAGTTAGATTACGGTCTTGCATTTTGCTGTGGGTTCCAGACCATCAATAATAATAATAATAATAATAATAATAATAATAATAATAATAATAATAATAACAATAATAATAATAATAATCCCAGGAATTAACCTGGGAGGAGTCCATGTGGCTTTTGTCACCACATGGCTCTGGGCAAATGGGAGTGAAACGCGTCGTTGCTTGTCATCTGCAACTATAACATATT
Source organism: Anabrus simplex (assembly GCF_040414725.1). NCBI lineage: Eukaryota > Metazoa > Arthropoda > Insecta > Orthoptera > Tettigoniidae > Anabrus > Anabrus simplex. The sequence continues at coordinate 903,499,044 of NC_090266.1, read as the reverse complement.
GGGTTCAGCAAGAGAACCCAACTTAGCCTCTTTCACTCCAACTCCAGCATGTAAACTACAAGAGGTGTCCCTGTTAAACCGAGCAATCCAGTGGAAGGTTGGGTAACCAATCCCAACAGGAAACTGGGTCGGTGAGCCGATCAGTGCTGGTGGCTTCAAGGCTTACAACCTTGATAGTTAAAAACCTGTTACCTTTTAGGTAACCACCATTACAACTCTCGTAATACTCGAAACATGGAGACAAAGAATATTCAGAAATGCACCCCAGGTGGTAAACAATCCACCCCCACACAGTCTGGGGCAAGCAGGTCATCGGATTCTGGGGAACCTGCACCTTCATGCTTCCCACTTCTATCTAATTCTGCTAAACGACAACCAACGAGAAACATAGAGTACTTTGCTACAATAAATATTAATTCCCTACTGAAGGTAGGTAAGCTCAAACAAACGCTTGACGTGCCGGAAAAGTACAAGGTTATGATAGCAGCGCTACAAGAGACTCGGTTTACCGACGAGGATACAATAGAGTCCGGAGTGTACAGAATCTACAAGGGGAAACCTGGTGAAAGAGTTATCAAGACACTTCCACAATTTGGTACTGGGTTCGCAGTACACCACAAGATGGTTGACCATATTTTAGATTTCACTTCACCTAACAGAAGGACCTCCTCGTTATCCTTCAGGTCTCGTAATAGAGCATACACAATCGTAAATTTCCACTCACCCACGAATGACACAAACCGTTCAAACCTGGAAAATGTAGAACAATGCTGGGCCACCTTAGAAGAAACTCTTAGATAAGATCCCTTCCCACCATTCCATCATACTCATGGGAGACTTCAATGCACAAGTCGGTAAGGAGTGGAAGTACCGGAAGATAGTAGGCCATTATCCAGCCCACAAGAGAACAAACGGAAATGGAGAACGTCTCATTGAACTCTGTGACAAGTACAACTTAGTCCTTAAATCAACAGCCTTCAAACGTCTACCTAGAAAGGCCAAAACCTGGAGGAGTCCAAATCCTATGCTTGGTGAATTCCAGTTAGACCATGTTGCTATAGCACGGCAACATCATACGGACATACAGAACGTCAAGGTATTACAAGGAGCCAACCTAGATTCTGATCACTACCTTTCACTTGTCAAGATTAATATGCAACCCTTTAGAAAAACACCAACTCTCCAAAGTAGTCGTAAAATACCCAGGTTCAACACTCTGCTACTGCACGATGAGGATTGTGATTTTCAGGATACCCTCAGGAAGAATACAGAGAACGAAGGATGGCCTGCCTTACAAAAAGCCTTGCTAGATGCCGCTCAAGAAACTATCCCGGCTTCATCAACCAAAGGCAAACACCCATGGTGGAGTTCAAAGTGTGATGAGGTTATAGAAGAAAGGCGTAAGCCTGGACTAGGTGGAACCAACATAAAATTGAAGCCAATTATGAAGCCTTCCTCATGCAAAGAAAAGCTACAGCTAACACCATCTGCAGTGCCAAGAGAAATTACCTCAGGAGCCTAATGCAACAGGCTGAAAATAATTTTCAGAGAAACAACTCAAGAGACCTGTACAAAGGACTTAAGAAGCAAACGACCCAGTACACAGCTCCTACCCTCATCCTCCACAGGCCAGATGGAAAACTTCAACTGAATAATAAAGACTGCACCAAAACTCTTGCAGATTATTTCCAGAAGCTACTAAACGCAGAGGAACCTAAAGAAAAGCTTATTTTCCATGAGCCTTCACACAGGAACCCTGATTCTCAACCAATCGCTGGTCTCAAGAACAAAAAGGCTTCAGGTGAAGATGGCATAGTTGCCGAGATGTAGAAACATGCAGATGACCAGTCTTTGCAGAGCATCCATCAAATCATAAAGGACATATGGACAACAGAGTCCCTACCCGAAGGATGGACGTCCGCCGTGATTCATTCCCTTCACAAGAAGGGAAGTAAGACAGACCTCAACAATTGATGATGCTTGTTGTTTTAAGGGGCCCAACATCTAGGTCATCAGCCCGTGATGGTACGAAATGAGACGAACTGCAATGACAAAATAAAAATTCAAAATCCTCCACTGACCAGAATTCAAAGCGTGAGGACGAAAAATGAACGGATGGATATGAAGTTAAAAACAATCAGTGGAGCGGAACCGCAATACCTCAGTCTCAGTCTCAGAAACTGACGGAAAACAATAGTAATACTGACTAAGGGACTGCTTCTATAGCTCAATACTGAATCGATGATCCTTGCAAGTTAAAGGGGTCCAAAATATAGACCATCGGCCTCTCATAATGGTACTTATCACTTGGAAAGTAGAAACATGGTATTTGACATGCTGCGGTACTAATCAAAAGTATCGTAGACTCGCGGTATTCCACACATTATGGCACTACTCACAGGTAATGTAATTCGCACATGCAATACAGACCTATGGTGTTTCACACATAGCGGTGCCATTTACAGGCAACACAAACCTATGGTGTTCATCACATAAGTGTACTAAACACAGGGACTCGTACTATCCCGTGGTGTTCCTTATATAGTGGGTACTAATCATAGGCAAGCCACAACCCTGGTGTCGCTCATATAGTGCTACTAATCACAGGTACCGTAAAAGCCTGACCGCACGGTGCTCCTGATTGCTACTAATCACAAACCTATTTCGTACCTAACATAGTGGTACTACGCGCAGGTAATAGCGACCCATGGTGTTCCCCGCGTGGTGGTACTAATCACAAGTAGTTTCATGATTCCAATCTAATCATCCCATGGTCGCCCCTTTCAGTCGCCTCTTACGACAGGCAGGGGATACCGTGGGTGTATTCTTCATCGGCGTCCCCCACCTCAACAATTCCAGAGGTATTTCCTTGTTACAAATTACCTACGAGATCCTCTCTGTAGCCCTGCTCAATAGAGTCACCACACAGCTAGACTCACAGTTAGGTGAATACCAAGCTGGTTTCCGTAAGACTAGATCTTGTCCAGAACAGATACACAATCTTAAGACAGTTCTCAATTACAAAAGCCGAGGTGGACATCCCTGGGTGGTGGTCCTAGTAGATTTTCAGAAAGCTTATGACTCTGTGGACAAAGACACCCTTTTCTCCATACTATGGGAACTTGGTCTGGATGGGAAGACCCTACAATTGGTTCAAGCCACTCTGAGGAACACAACGTCCAAGGTCAGGTTCAGAGGTGAACTATCTGAAAGCTTTCCAATCAGAACAGGAGTTAGACAGGGTGATGGTCTCTCCTGCATTCTCTTCAACTGTGTCCTGGAAAAGATCATTAGAGAATGGAGAACGATGCTACCACCGGGAGCTGGACTGAAGCTTGGGTACAAGAGAGACAACCTCATTGTCCCGTGCCTAGCTTTTGCCGATGACCTCATTCTACTGGCAAACAATATAGAGGAGGCTACCTACAACTTACAGAGTCTTTATTGTGTTGCGGTTAAGACTGGTCTGAAAATCAGCATCCAGAAGACTGAATTTATGACCAATATCAAGGAGGCCCCTTCTACAATTCCTCTCACAGACGCTACCATACGAAAAGTACCTGCAGTTAAGTACTTGGGAGAATGGATCTCTGCGAATCAGAGCGAGAACCCAGCCATAGATGCCAGATGTACCAAGTTCGAAAGGGCTTATCACTCGTGTCGTATCTATTCATCTAAGTGCCTCTCCAAGAACCTCATACTCAGACACTACAACTCAGTAGCCAAACCATCTGTTCTGTATGCTTCTGAGTGCCTTGTAATGGCTAGGAAGGGCCCACTCAGAAAGCTGGAGTTAAAAGAGAGGAAGATCCTCAGGAGGATATTAGGACCAATCAGAGAGGAAGGAGGCACTTACAGAATCCGCCATAATGATGAACTCTATGAACACCAGGAGAACATTGTCACATTTATAAGGAAAAGGCACCTGACCTTTTATGGACACTTGGCCTGTCTGGATTCCAAAAGACTCACCAACAGGATATTCACAGTAACAGGAAGAGGCATGGCTTCTAAGAACAAATAGATCATGTCAGTTAAGTCAGATATGGAACAACTAGATATCCCACTGGGACAAACTCATGACCGACTACTGTTCCGTCAAGCCATCCGACATGGAGTTTTCCCAACGTCCCTTACAAGTAAGAAGACTACAGGAACTAAGTGGACCGAGGAGAGAAAGCTGGCTCATAGTCAGCAAATGAAGGAGTATTGGAAGAAGAAAGCAACAACTTTACCCAAGAGTAGATAAGAGCCGCGTGGTCCTCAGTAGGCCTAAACGACAGAGCAGAAGAAGAAGAAGAATAACTTAAATTCAACTAATATCACCCACCATAATAATAATAATAATAATAATAATAATAATGTTCTGGACCGTCGTCAAAATGTGCGGACTGCGCAGGAAACGGGTCCTGGCCGTGTAATGACCTCGATTGCAGCCTGGCCACGGGTTCAGTACCGCCAAGGCACCCAAGACGACACCACGCCGGATCTCCTCAAGGATTTGATTAATATTAAAAAAGCTTATAGGAAAAGATGGCAAAGGTTTAGGGACCCAACTGACCAAGTGGAGTACCTGTACCTAGCCCGGGAAGTACGAAATCGATTGCTGGAAAGAAAGATTGAAAATGGGAAGAACTTTGCCATAATCTCTCAGAAAACGAGTCAGATCACGAATTTTGGCAGATTCTCTCAGAAAACGAGTTAGATTGCTAATTTCGGCAGATTATATATAAAACATTAAGCATTCAATTATAAATTTCATTATACTACCGTACTAGAGCACGGGTATCTTGCTAGTCTCTTAATAAGTTTATAGTCAACATTGTTACCTACTACTACAGTGGTAACACAAACAAGGCACACACACAGTTAAAAGGGAAGGTAAGAGTACAATACACAATATAAGAAAACACTACACACTCGGAAAAACAGTAGCTGGCATCACGCGGGTCTCCAACAAAACATGTATGTAAACATCAGTAGGGCCAACTAGTGAACAACAAACCGGGAAGATGAAAAGGCTGGGAACCTACCAAAGGCATGGACATGGCTTAGATAGCGGATTCCGAATAAATCACCGTGATCCTTAGATTTTAAAAATATTATTTACAAGATAATTTTACAAATACATTCCAAGTTATGAGCTATAAGTTCAGTGATATACATAGGTTATTTCGTACCAGTGTAAATTCAAATTTCAAATCAACTATACATCTATTTACCAATGTAGTAGTTCAATGCAATATACAGTGATGTGAAAAAGGTTATCCAAAACTTAGCGTACCTAAAGTGATACAGAACTACCAGAGGCAAACCCCAAGGGAAATAATATTAAACTACATTCTACATATTTGAGTGAAACAAGAAATGGGAATGCCTCGGAAACGAACAGGTAAGTCTAGCTGAAAAACTAAGGTGTCATAAGTAACCAATTTGGTGAATCTAGGCGAGGTTAGGGCAGACTCCTGTATGAAAAGCAAATCGGAACATTACGGAAATTTTAGCAGGACGGAATTCAAGAGTGCTTACCCGAGGAGAGTGCCATCCCGAAAACTGGGGGGCGTCAACCAGATAGGCTGCTCGCAGACAGATAGACCAAGACCGACAGATTTCAGGATACAGAATCGATTCGAACACTGCCTCGCTCACTATATATAGGAATTACTGGCCTTGGAGGCAACCAATCAGCGTGCACGTGTTCCCTATCGCCACCTAGACTCACCAATCACAACCTTACTTTCGATCGCGAACTTTGACTAACATTCTAGAATACGCATGATCGCGAAAGTCGTATTTTTCCAGAATAGACAGAACACACTTTCTAGAACACATACCAACAAAGTAACACACCCTGTACAAAAGTTATGTAACTTTCTGGATCTTTCCAGGAACTATAGACAGAATTCTACTATTTACAAATGCCTATGTTACAACATTATACAGTACAGGTTAGGTCATTAAATTATCTTATGCTCTACAAATAACAGTACAGGTTAGGTCATGATAAATAAAACATTATATAGTACTTCGCCAATAAAGTCTTAAAAAATTACATTCCACTCACTTCCAGTTCACTTGTAACATCTATCAATACAAAATCTAACATGAAGTTGATCACATGCAAATTATAATGATTATGATTCTCATTCCAACAATACACCATTCACAATAAATGTAATTGGAGTTCGCTCAAACAAAATCTGAGTTTCTTCTGGAAATTCAATTATACAGTCTGAAAATAACTGCACTCGAAAGTCTACTTTCTTGTTAGCCATGATCTTTAATGCTATTATGTTGACGTCATCTAATGTGAATCATTCTTATGAAGTCTGAAATAAAGAAGTCATTGACCCCACGGCCACGCTCCTTAAGTTCTGCAACACAAATATAGACTGTTACAAGACGCGGTTACCACGATTCAATATGAAAAGACCATATGAAAATACCATAAAAAAAGAGATCCCGTCCCTTATACATCTTCAGGGCCTATTTTCACCTCTTCGCCAATTAGTCTGACACACGTGGAAGACGCTATGTCTTACTGGGTGGCACGAAAGATGCATCAGCAAAGTTGAGACATTTTTGAGAATGACTTTCACTATTAATGGTCAACCAGTGAATCATGTACCTCTAGCCTCTCTAAGGGTATCTTAATATTTTATTCCATTGTTCTTGTCATGTTTCTTTGTATAAGCTTGGTTACCATACACTTGTCACCAGCTCAAATTGCCTGTTTCCTTGTTTTCTGCTTGCTGTCCTATCTTAGCATGCAGATTCACTTGTTGTTTCGCCTTACTTTTCCTGCCTGCTGGCTCTTCAGAAGTGTGTGCACGTGTGTTCTGTATTCAGGAGTCATTCATGGCAAATATTTTCGCACTGCAAGATGTGTGGTTAAGGTTACTTTTAATATGTACAACTTTTACTTTCTCAACGACTCATTTGTTTCTATATTCGTCCCTGTTTTTATCTCCTCGTAAGATGTGTATTGTTTAATGTAACACCTTGTGTAAAAAAAAAAAAAAAATTGGGTTAAATGAAGAAGTTAGATCATGTTCATGATCATGCTTTCACATCTCTGCACAATATTTAAAATGCATTTTACCGTTGGTCTTTATAGCTATTGTTGAGAGTGAAGGAGAATTTCCTGTTGTGTATGTTTATCAGGAACTCAAGGGAGACTTCATTAGTTAGTCGGAACATAGAAAAAATGATGAACTCTTCTCAGAAGAACTCTTAAGGTTTCACCTTACTTTTTCCTGCCTGCTGGCTCTTCAGAAATGTGTGCGCGTGTGTTCTGTACTCAGGAATCATTCAATGCGAATATTTCTGCACTGCAAGATGTGTGGTTAGGGTTATTTTTAATATGTATAACTTTTGCTTTCTCAACGATTCATTTGTTTCTATATTCTTCCCTGTTTTTATCTCCTCGTAAGATGTGTATTGTTTAATGTAACGCCTTGTGTAATATAAATGTCTACATGCTAGCCTATTTCCCGCATTTTGGCTGAAGATGACGCCAAACAGCGTCGAAACTAGTTCCAAGTTTAAATATATGTTGTAATTAAACTATTGTATTGAAAAGGTGGACCCTTTTAAGTTTCCTATCTTCCATTCTCTGTTCAATACGGACAAAAATGAAATTCCTAGATTTAAATGTCCGCCAGTCTGTCGTGGTCTCTGGATTTACCCAGCCTCCTAACAGAAAAGGGTTTACCCTACACACGGTCTATTATGGGCAAAGCGAAGTCTGTATTAGAACTGTGCTGACGACAGGATTCTTCCTCCAGCTTGCAGTCTTCATTGCCCAAGCTTGAAATATTTCTCTACATAAATGAATATTCCTTGATTTAATATCATGTGATCATGCCTATAAGCGTACGGTCACAGTACCATAAATCTAAACGTACACAACGTGCAAAACTAGTGATTCATTCAGTGCTTGTTTTAGCAGTTCATTTGTTTCCTTCTTTACACAACAAATCGGACACCATATACAAAACCCAAGTTTTGATGTTCTTCGGACGAAAGACACCCTACTTATAACTCATCCTGACAAAGACCAATAATATGACAGTGAGCATGATGTACCTACAGAAAGCGACAAAAGTTGTAAGCGCTCAATACTTAATAAAAAGGACATTGTTAATTTTGGCACAATACAGGCGGTAAAAAAGTTTCAAGAATTTAATGCTGAACTGATCTTTACAAATGAAAGCAGCAAGCTGAGAATGGGGCATGAAAAGAGACAGTCTAAAGTTCATTTTCAATATAATGCTCCACAAGTTCACATGCACCAGAAATAGAAGAAAAGTTGTTCATGACAACGATATCAGGAAATGGTATCTTGCAGCAGCAGCACAGCAAGTAGGTGATAAACAGGGCTCAGAATTTGAATACCCATAAATTGCCTAAAAAGACCTAAAATATCCACACAAAAAAAAGGACCTAAAATTTGGCAAAAAACATGTAAAAATGCAATCTAAATTCATTCATAATTTTAGTTTTAATACTGAATGAAGGAATATAATGTTTTAAAGTGTAAAATTGTTCTTTAAGATATTACATATTTTTAGATTAACATGATTTAAAGAAAATGATTCCATGTTTGTTAAAAAAATAGTACTTGCAGAATTTAGAATGAAATGTCTTTTTCCACATAGAATGAATTCAGCAAACCCGCAATGGACATCCTGGAAAAATAAATTTAAATTAATATAATTGGAATCATATTTGGCTTCACCACAGTAAGGTTACAGAAACTGGAATTCGGAAACCTTACCTCAGTTAGCTTTGAAGTATATCGCAATAGTCATCTCCAGGTTCTTAGTTGTAAGGGATCGTCGGTTTTCAGACGGCACATTAAGAAACATTGAGAAACTTCTCTCCACATCAACGAATGTTAAGGGTTCATACTTAAAGCACGTGAAATCTTCCTCTTCAGAAACACCTGCATCAAAATTTTCTCCTTTCAATATTTCACTTATCTTGCACATAATTTGATACCCCTGGATGTTTCAGAAATTAATTTTATTTATCACTCTGTTTTCATTTCATTTTCTCTCTTACAACAGAAAATATATTTAAGAGCTGATGGATGAACTGATAACGATTTGCATTGAGAATGAGCAGTAGAAATGAAATCGAAAGAAGGTGAAGTTACAAAACAAAAAAAGCTTTAAGACTGTTACGATCTCCGCTTATATTACGTATATTCCCTACCTTGCATGCTGCTTTTTCGCTGAACACGTCGCCGCTGCTCCACGCATTCAACTACTTCGCTCACCTGTGCTTTGGCTGCTCCATTCATCATGTGACTCTGATGTCATCCTATCTACGCTTCACCTGCTCCGTTGTGTGTATGCTGGTGTTTTCTTATTGGACACGTAATAAATACGCTTCTGGAACTTGCTGGCCTTTAGCCTCCTTACTTCTCTAGATCTTTCTATACCGCTATATATTCCCACTCCGCTGTTCCACAATTTGGAGTCTGCCTTCGCCTCGGAGTGGTGGAGCACCAAAATAACCGTGCTACTTTGTATTATGTCACTTCCATCTGGAGCAAGATTTATCATTATTTGGACATTAATTTTTCATTTGGGCCATCTGCCACTGCTGAACTTTTCTACCGCCGACTTAAATTTCGTATTTTCAAATCTCATATGCAAGACTTTACTTCTACAACACCTTTTTTAATTACGAACTGCGCTACGGACAATGCAAACATTTGTAACCACTTCAGTTGCCTCCTAAGACGTATGCTATTTTGTATTATTAATATCATAAATTCTGTTCCCGCAACATAGTAATACCCGGTGAAGAAAATCCTTTCCCCGTTTTTGATCCTTTTCCCACTTCCCTTTTCCCTTCCTTTCGTACCTCTTTTCTTTCAGGTCTTGCTCCTCTTTTTCTTATTCAGCTTCTATATTCTTCATTGTACGCTTGTATTTGGTCTTAAGGCTTTTCTTTGATACATTTCTGATATTACTATTTGTAAATGTGGCACATTTTTCTTACTTTCTCAGGTTATACATATATATCTTTCACTACTTATTAAAATTTGTCTTCATTTATTTATCTTGTTGCAAAATGTTTCATTGTTAAATATATCTTATCCATATTGTTAATCTTTGTTTTTTCTCTTGTTCTCATATTCTTTCATGTCTTGGCCTACTCCTTCTTACTGCGCGTTTCCATGGTTTAATTATTATTATTATTATTATTATTATTATTATTATTATTATTATTATTATTATTATTATTATTATTATTATTATTATTATTATCTGAGCCTTCTTTTTCTACGACCTTTTTGCTTAAGCTCTATACTATATTATATCACTATCGTATGTACATTTACCATTACTGCCGTGCACTTCAGTTGATACTATTGTTTATCGCTCGCCTCCAGATCTGTATTATCACACGCTACACAACAATATAGTAACAGAGTACCCCCACAAGACCTACAAAAATGCTTTAAAAAAGGACCTATAATGCAAAAAACCACCAAACAAAGTAAAAAGAAAAGGACTAAAACCCACCATTTCCTGGCCGACAATGACCTAGAATGAACATATATTCGACCTCGTCATTGGACACTCGAGGTAAAAAAGTATTTTTCCTCAACTTTCGACCCCTAGTGATAAGACTTGCCGAGCATCGAAGTTTTCGCTTTCAAAATTCATAAAGTCTTGCTGTATTGTGTTATGAAAAGAGACAAAATTTAAAAATTACAAGAATAGAACCAGCGTTTGGGTGATTCTATTCCTGATTTTTAGATCTGCAGACGTGAAAGCCTTTTTTGGACTCGAAAAAATTTGTTTCTCATCATTACGCAACACATCAGGCCAATCTTCCAGCAGATACCACACATTTTTGTTGGAGATGTGGAAGCCATCAAAACCTGTAGTGCAACATGTGTCTTCAATACGAATCAAAGTACGTTCAACGTGAATTTTACTCTGGACTAACTCTTCAGAGTAAAGGTGACAAGGTTATATTCGCTCGAGCAAATCCGTAAATTCACTGACCCATAGTTATACCATTCAACCGATTATACCCAAGGACGATCATCTGCTTCTGGTCCTACTAGTGGTATTACACGAAAAGGATGGAGTCTTTGGTTTGAGAGTCAGGGACCCTCCGTTTCCAGTGACCAAACTTTTTATGTACTTGCTGTCAACTTGGGCAACTTATCTCAACATTTGTATCAAAATTGGCTCCAAAACATGTAATTTCCATTGGTCTTTGCATTCAGTGTACTGCTTAGACTTGTGGAGTGGACAAAAAGAACTAATACCTCAGTGTTGGTTATGCGACCTGTTCCAACAGTGGGATGTATTAACTTAGTCGGTAGATGCAGGGTATATGGATGATACTGTATAAAATGCAGTAGTTCGAATCTACACAGTCATACCTGCCAACTTTAGAAAACAAAAAATCAGGAGATTTTAATACGAAAATCAGGAGAAATCAGGAGATACAATTTGTCAAAACTGCTTATTCTACATGTCTTGCGCAATAAATAACACATTGTCTCAAAACTCGACTGTTGTTATATGAGGCTACAAGACTAAAAATTACACATCTCTATTCCCTCACAGGTATGTGAATGAGATGATCGGTCCCTGATAAGCTTTCCGAAAATGTATGAACTTATGCTCCACACGTGTGAATCAGTCATGCACTTAGATGCCATTACTTAGCAAATGCATAGATTAATACATTACATCATGCACCTGTGCGATTATGCAAAGCGCAATGCAATTGTTATCAAGTAGGTAATAAATTAAAAATTGCCAGAATTGTCTCCAAATGACTCCCATCTAAAAACAAAAGTCGCTATCTTTGAAGTTCTGCCTCTAAATTACTAAGAAAAGACTCAAAATCTAGCGACTAGTTTCTAGAATCGACTAGACTGATGTGAACGAACACGAACAATAGCATGCACGAACAAGAGGTTGACAATCGATATACGCATCGCGATATACAGGTTTCAATAAACATCGCACATTCGTGCACATTTCTCGTATTAATGAACGTTGATATTTCATTTGAAAGCGGGGAATGAGAGAAGGACTTCCGGCCACTGGCATACAAATATGAAATGGCGGGATTTGAAAACAAATGTTTGAAGTTCACAAAAAAATAAGCTAAAATCGGGAGAAATAATAGAATAATTGGGAGGCAGGAAAAACTGTCGAAAATCGGGAGTCTCCCGCCTAAATAGGGAAAGTTGGCAGGTGTGCACAGTGCTTGCTACTCTTCTTTTCTATCGCTAACTAGAACGAATTGTAACCATAGTCGCTTTTTGGAATACACTAACAATATTAACGGGAAGGTTATCATAAGTCCCTTATTTCGTTTCATTTCTCTGTATAACAGTACATACATACAATAGTATTTGTTCCATTAATAGCTTAAGATGGTAGTCATTATTTCTTCTCATTTTAGTTATTACCTACTAGCACCTAATTACACACATTATTTTATGGTTGAATGCACAAAACATGTTTGATCCTCATTACCTTAAGCACAACTTATAAGACCTCGTCTTGGATTCCTATATCTTGATTTATGAATTTCATTTTCCGTATTGACATTTACCAATCTTCATAAAAGGAAAGAAAAATTCCACCTAATCAATACATTTATTTTCTTGTAAAGTATTACAATCTAGGACCGGTTTCGACCCTTCATAGGTCATCTTCAGCTATATCAGAATCACATTTGCATTTCTATCTTATACCTCTGAAAGACCTTATGATATATTGTTTCATAATTTTCAGTGAAAACTTATCTTAAAAACTTACAAATTTCTAAGCGTTGTGTTAAAATTAAAAATTAAAATTACAAAACTTTGTCTATTATATACATGCCCTTGGGCTGACAGAATGCATCCTTGGGTTGATTAAGCATTTATCTTAGGTATTGTTGCTTATTCTGTTGAATCGAATCCCTTTTATACTTATGTACAATCGTGAATAGACTATCAGTAAAATTTGATAAATAAAACTTGCGTGATAATTATAATAAAAATATCATGTTACATCTTTATACCTTATTGCTGGAGTGATATTATTTTAGGCAAAATATAAATGCGGGTTGATCTCTATAAAATATTTTACATAAACACACTAATATATTTTAAAGTCTAATCATTGTACTTTAAAGTCTAAAATACTTATGCTTTGGATCTTGCGTTGTTATGTGGTAAAATATTATAACAATTTGTCTTATATAACATCAGATATTGATAACATATAAATATGCCGTGTATAGTTGGCTTTTAAATCTAATGATTAAATGTCATTTCCTTCTTGCATAAAATTACAAGTTTCATATTATGTTGATTATGTATTGTATAAAACATAAATATCTAATAAATTGAATGCTTATCATTTACTAAAAGCACATGAATGTCTAGTAATATAGTCAGTGTGTTTAGTGACACAGAAACATGTTGGCCTTGATTCTTGCATTATATTTCCATAATTTGCCTATTTTTTTATATATGTCGAATGTTGGTCTTTATAGGTTCCATTTGTAAAATAACAGCACTTTCCTATGATTGTGAAATGAATCAATAAGCTTGAAACGTGTTAAATTATGGAATATATGTGTGATTCAGTTCTGGCCTAACTTCTGGAGTTTTCTCCCATCAAATGCCGTAAGACTGTGGTGGTTCCTTTCCCTTTTTAAGGCTGGTAAAGTCTGTAAGCCAAAATGAATGAAGTGAGTTAGATTTCAATAGAAGTGTAATGTTGTGTGAATTTGTAAGCCTGAATTAATTTACTTACTGCTGGATGTTTGAAATGCAAGTTTCTTGGCCGTTTGACGAGTAATGTACCTCGTACTGATGGTTCTTGTGTTGTCTGTTGTGAGAGGGGCGGAGGGATAAGTAGGGGAGGTTGTTACGTGTGTATGGGCGGAGTCACTGAGGTTCGCTGTCTGCGCCGTAGCCTGTGTATGACGTCGTCTGTTGACTATTCTGACGTAGTCGTTTTTTAAGATAGGAACGATTTTATTGAACAAAATGTTAGTTTTTTCAGATAACTCATTTATGTTATAATTAGGATTTGCATACTGATCTAGTGTTATATATAATTCTTCACTTATATTAAGCAAAGGACCTTACTGATAGTCTATTCACGATTGTACATAAGTATAAAAGGGATTCGATTCAACAGAATAAGCAACAATACCTAAGATAAATGCTTAATCAACCCAAGGATGCATTCTGTCAGCCCAAGGGCATGTATATAATAGACAAAGTTTTGTAATTTTAATTTTTAATTTTAACACAACGCTTAGAAATTTGTAAGTTTTTAAGATAAGTTTTCACTGAAAATTATGAAACAATATATCATAAGGTCTTTCAGAGGTATAAGATAGAAATGCAAATGTGATTCTGATATAGCTGAAGATGACCTATGAAGGGTCGAAACCGGTCCTAGATTGTAATACTTTACAAGAAAATAAATGTATTGATTAGGTGGAATTTTTCTTTCCTTTTATGAAGATTGGATTCCTATAACTGAAGGCAATAGACAGATAATGAGGACTGCTGTATTTTAGTAGAAGTATGTCAATTTAACAACGAGCTGACCAGTGGAATAATAGTTCAACCTGCGTCAAAAGGCCTAGGAAGTGGAAGAAAGCGGCTGTGGCCTTAATTAAGGTACAGCCCCGGCATTTGCCTGGTGTGAAAATGGGAAACCACGGAAAACACTCTACAGGGCTGCCGACAGTGGGGCTCGAAACCCCTATCTCCCGATTACTGGATACTGGCCGCACTTAAGCGACTGCAGCTATCGAGCTCGGTATTTGTAAGTTCAGGATCGAATTCCAATCTCTAACTTATTATATTTGGCATTACTATCCATTGCACGATGCCATGAGGGAGGTGGCTAACAGACCCCTAGTGGAATAAGAATATCTCACCGTAGGCGTTAACAAATGCTGACTATATTTTTTACAGCAGACGGAACATGTACACTGGCTGAAAATGAAATCCCAACACCAAGAAGACAGTTTAGAGGAATGGAATTCAGGCTAAGCAATTGTCTAGATAACAAATTTATTTCATTAAAGTTTCCAGGTCACAAGTTCAAGTATGTGCAAGAAGACATGTGACATAGGCCCGGTTTCATCAACGTGGGTTAAATATACTCCAAGCCTGGGTTTGTTAACTTAGGGTTAATATTTTAACTCAATCTTATGAGCCATGTGTTTCACCAAGCTATTTTGGCAGAGGGTTAACTAACACCATACTAACCCTCGCCGGAAACCGCTGCTGCACCGATCAAGAAGGCAGAGACTAAAATCAGAGGTTATGAATGCACTTTTTGCGTGGTTCTTTTGTTTATCTCTTGTGCGGTGTTTTGTTTTCTTCCTCCGTTTCATGGTAGATATTATTTTTACGCAATCAGGATAGAACTGGTTACAGTGATTGAAAAATGGAAGAAGTTCAGAAGAGGGGCACAAACGTTTCTGCTTTAAAAGAAAACATTACTTATTGAATAAGCCACCAAATATCAAAGCATTATAGAATGCAAGAAGATTGACTGTGTAAAATTAAAATAAAAGGACGACACATGGGAAAAAAATAAGAGGGGAATATTTAATAGCGTTGTCCATGTTACAGGCCATCTTGCAACTATATAACGAATTTTGAGGTTAGAACCACTGATTACTTGACAACTGACAAAAATAACACTTGCTATCTCCAACCATTATACGAAACGACTCTGTGGTATAAAACCTTAATGCAATCAATACCTTTAGTATAGGAGAAAGAGGCCTGTTTCAGTCAGTCGTTTATTCTAACCTCTGGCGAATTTCATCGACGACTTTACTGATGATGGTCAGTCATGTATTCTAACCACTTGCGAATTTCATCGACGACTTTACTGATAACAGTTTCTGACAATGTATACCTCTACAGAAATTGTTCCTCAGATAGATTTTGAAAGTCGTTCCTTCTGATTATAGGTCTATTTCTGTTAGGAACACCATTGAACAAATCTAAATAAAGCAACTCTGCATCAAACACATGTTTTATGGTGGCCATTTTGGTTTTAACCTCGAGTTAACATTTTAACCCAGGTGAAAGGAGGGGTTAACTTAATTTTGGCCTTAACCTAGAGTTAAAATTAACCCTCCTTGATGAAACAGAATGAATAGACAAATTCAGAGTTAATATTGTGTAACTCGAGGTTAAGGTTTAACTCACATTGATAAAACCGGCCCTTAGTGGTACGTTAATAACCACTGTAGTTGTCATAATTCTGAATGCAAGCATGGAAACTTGCATGCATTGTGTCATACAGATGCTGTATGTCATTTTGAGGAATGAAGTTTCATGCCTGTTGCACCTGGTCACTCAAATCAGCAACGGTTAATGCTGGCATTGAATGATGCTGCATTTGGCATCCTATAATGTCCACTACGTGCTCAGTAGGTGAAAGGTCTGGTGATCTCGCGGATCAACGCAACTGGCCGACACTGTAAAGCATGTTGGGTGACAGCAGCGGTATGAGGACAAGTGTTATCCTGTTGGAAAACGCCCCCTTGAATACTGCGAATGAATGGCAGCACAACCAACTCAATCACCAGTCTGACGTCCAAATCCTCTCTCAAGCATCTTGGATAACGACGAGAGTGTTCCTGCTGTCATAGGAAATCACTCCCCAGATCATAAATCCCAGTGTAGGTACTGTCCCCTTCAAATTTGGCGATCTCTAGAATATTTACGACAAGTTAACATTGAAAGTTTTATTGTTCACCGGGAGCTGTATTTGTCATTTGGGAAGCAGTGAGCGAGCTCCAAACTGGTTTTTTTTTTGTCATTCAGAGGGGCGATGTATTGATCTGTGTTCGACTGAGTGCAAGGTAGATCACGTGACTAGCCTGTGTTTCTAGCCTACCATGCGCGGATGACCTGGACTGCAAGCAAGCTTCGAGAACAGTCGTAGCCAATTATAAGAGACCCCGTGAACCTATGATTGTCTTCAAGAAATACACACCTCCCGAGCCAAGATTATAAAAAGCCATGTTCAAAGTAAATCATTCTCTACTCTGCTGTACTCTACTCTGGTCTACTCTGCGCTACTCTGCTGTTCATCGTAACCACGTGGAAGGAGAACTTTGCCGTGCAAGCAGACATCGGTTCTGCCGAATTTAGTGAAGTTTATTAACAACTCTTATGGAGCGAATTCCAACTTAGGAGATCCAAGTTAAGTGTATTTATCCAGGAGAACATTCAGTAATTCTGCGTGTGTGAGCATATCTTAATATTTGTCGTTTTAGTTACAGCCCACACTTCCGGAACACGATGGAATTCATCCCAGTGATTGCTGTGTACATCAAGATGGATTACTCCTCTACTATGTGCATTTTAATTTCATCGTGGGACGTCTACTGCCGTGTCTCCATGATCTTCTAAGTACGTGAGGGGCGCTTCTGGACAAGGAAGGTGACTAACCGGGGAATGCCAGAATGACTGACTGCAACCTGGGATCGAACCTCATCTAAAACTTGATTACCATCTAAAAATTTATTTTCTTTCTCATCTTTGTAAAACTAGAGGATCTTTCTTCTTTAAATCGTAGCTCTATTAGTTCTTGTTGTAGATAGAAATATTTCATTTTCTATTTCTTGAGGTGTCATGGTAGTCGAGTTACATGTGTGTGACTGAAATTTGGAACCTATTAGATTAGATGTGTAGTCTGTCTTTGAGTGAGTTCCCATGCATATGAGTTAGATATATCTAAAAATCACTGACCACGTGATAAACTTTATTTATTTGCCTGTGATATTGGAATTAATCTGGATTGGAATATGTGTAAAATATGTGAGATAGGATCAAACCTAGTGTCATTTTAAGATCACTTGTATTCTTTTTTTTTTTTTTTTTGCTAGGGGCTTTACGTCGCACCGACACAGATAGGTCTTATGGCGACGATGGGATAGGAAAGGCCTAGGAGTTGGAAGGAAGCGGCCGTGGCCTTAATTAAGGTACAGCCCCAGCATTTGCCTGGTGTGAAAATGGGAAACCACGGAAAACCATTTTCAGGGCTGCCGATACTTGTATTCTTTAGGATCGAGTCATCTAATTTCATGATATTTCATGAGGATTGATAGATATAATAATCACTTGAATAATAATAAAATCAAGTAAAGATCGGGTAAAAATGGAATTAAATGGTCGTGAGTTATAAATTATCTTAGATTCCTTATATGTGAGATTTAATGTGCTCAGTTCATGATGTGCCTGGAATATGGTTATCCTGCGGGATGTTAATTGAGTAACTTATTAACTGGAGAATTTATGTCAACTGGCTCTTCAGTGAACGAGGACTCCTCATCGAAACTCACCAGAAGTGATTAATGAGTTGGAGAAAATGAGGTGTAACATGGAAAAGCGTTTCTGGACTCGTGTTCATATAACATAATTTCTTCATCTAAGTGTGAGGAATGTGTCCTACAATTTGTGCTGTATATTTTTGTTACACCCTGTGTTATATGGACTTCTAAAATCCATAAAGACGACGTTCCTCTCAGACCAATTGTTAGTGCGAAAGTTTCTCCTATGTGTGCTTTGGCTAAACACCTAAGCAACTTGCTTCAGCCACATATAGGACATACTGAGTCATACTTTAGGGACTCTCAATAAGTTGTCAACCATAATCCTTCAACTTAATGCATTCTGTATAGGTGACACTGCATCCCCCTGAAGTCAGATGACCATAAGACCTATCTGTGTCGATGCGACGTAAAGCTGAAGTCAGATGTTTAGCCTCCTATTTCAAAATTGAGGATTGCCTTAACATCTTCACAATGGCAATGGACAACGGAATGGTAGGGTCACGTGAGCTCAATCTGTAAACAGCCAACATAGCCAAGATCTTTTTCTTATACTCGTCAGTGTCCATTACCACAGTCGCATTACCCTTATCAGCTGAGGGAATGGTCAGTTCAGAGTCATCTGTAAGCTCTTTCAGAGCTCACCTCTCGCATGTTGTACCCACACCTAATTTAACAAGAGGCGAGAGGTAGAACTCACAGATGACTCTGAACTGACCATTCCCTCAGCTTCTGTTTTCAACGAGCAGATCAGAAACGAGTTGAGCCTGCTAATTTTCAATAAAATCTTGTTTTGATTTAGTGTTTTTGTCTGCCACTACACAGAGTCCTTTTCAAAACTATTCATTCTAAAATATTTGTCAGTTTGCACCTCCCATTGACTAGGTGGAGAGAGAGAGAGAGAGAGAGAGAGAGAGAGAGAGAGAGAGAGAGAGAGAGTGTGTGTGTGTCAAAAGAGAACTACGTTTCTCAATCTGTCTTGTGAAGGCTTACCGCAATGGCTGAGAAAGGAATAGAAGACTCCAATAGTCAAATAACTGGGCTATCATTAAGCAATGGAAATGCCAGGAACAGTTCTCCAGCCATTCCTGACCGCTCAGTTTTGGGCTTCTTCTGTAAGGTTTACTCCAAATTCTCCTTTGCCCTCCTACTCAAATGTCAACCTCACCTGCACGTGGTGCACCCTGCTTTCGACTGACGAGGCCCTGGCGACCGAGCGACTCCCGGGATAAGGAGTCCCCCTCTGCTATGCCAATGGCTCCCTATGAAGGCAGATGAGCTGGCAGGGGCAGGGGCACACTCTTGCCCTTGAGGTGGGAAACCACCTCTAAAGGCGGAAGAACCATTTATGGTCAACGGCATAGAAAGTCCTCAACGGCAGACCAGGCGTAGGGACAACTAAAACTTCCCTGGCAGCTGGGAAGGCGGACGAAGGCCGCAGCAGTCTTGGAGCCTCCAGTCGTCGTAACTCTTATGCCAATGGGGACAGGTTCTGAGTCTGTCAAGAAATGTGTGATTGTTGATGTGCAGCAGCATTCCCACACTAAAAGATGTCACGCACAGGCGTCTTCTGAAGAACTCAGCACATACACTAGAAGTCCTGTGGCGATCGGGGAGTTGTGACGGGAGCAGGATTGTGTAGTTTGGGAGCTCCTAGTGACGAACCGGCACGTAGGCGACGAATGTGTGATAACCGTTTTGCTTGAGGAGAGGCTGTAAAGAAACTCGTGTGCTGCATTCGTGACTGAGGCAGGCCTATTCAGGAACCACTCTGCTCACCCTGAATGGGGAGGGGGCTATAAAAGGTGCCCTAAACATAGTCAGCCTCATCACGTCCCGACTGGGAAACCGCGTCCAGAGGGTACACCATAAGCGGTCAAAAGAAAGTAAAGATGAATTTTGCAACCTGGAACATCCGTACTCTAATGGATAATGGTACAGCTAAAAGGAGAACAGCTATCGTGGCTTGTGAACTAAAAAGATTTAACATCAATATTGCAGCACTGAGTGAAACTAGAAGACCAGATGAAGGACAAATTAAAGAACACGGAGGTGGATACACTTTTTTCTGGAAAGGTAAAAGTATTCATGAGCCCCGCATTCATAGTGTTGGTTTTGCCATTGCAAATGAACTTGTCCCTCACCTTGATGAACTTCCTTCTGGGTTAAATGAAAGACTCATGAGCTTACGCCTCAAGCTCACCAACAATCAACGAGTTACAGTAATTAGTGCCTATGCTCCGGCCCTCACTTGTGATGAAGATGAAAAAGAAGCATTCTATTGCCAACTTGACACCCTTCTAACAAGAATACCCCAAGCTGACAAAATCATTCTCTTGGGAGACTTCAATGAGCAAGTTGGTAGAGACTCAATGCTATGGCCCAAACTAATTGGAAAAGAGGGAGTAGGGAATTGCAACTCTAATGGAACCCTCCTGCTCACAAAGTGCTCAGAGCACAATCTAGTTTTCACTAATACCCTCTTCAGACAAAAGGATAAATTTAAAACATCATGGCAACATCCACGGTCAAAACACTGTCATCTAATTGATTACATAATTGTACGCGCCCAAGACCAACGCGATGTGTTAATCACAAAGGCTCTAACAAGTGCTGACGACTGCTGGACAGACCACCGACTTATATGGTCGACGATCACCCTTCACATCCACGAGCAGCGAATGAAACAGAGAAAACTTACGAGACCTAAAATGAACACAGACCGTCTCAAGGATCATAGCACTAAAGCAAACCTTCAACAACACCTAGGTGATAAACTGCTGGATGAATATCCTGAAAGCACTGAAGAACACTGGGTAACACTGAAGACTGCAATACTATCAGCTGGTGAAGAATCTGTAGGATGCCTTAGGGTCAAACACCAAGACTACTACTACTACTACTACTACTACCACCACCGGTCGGCGCTACAGTCCTTGTAGGTCCTTGGCCTCCTTTATCACCTGCCTCCATCTCAGTCCTCATCTTTTCTTCTCCAACGTTTGACTCCTAACTTTCTAAGGTCATCCTTAACATCATCAATCCATCTTTTCCTGGATCTTCCTCTCCTCCTCCTTCCATCAAGTTTCCCTATAAACACCTTTTTAACGGTGCAGGTTTCTGCCATTCTCTGAACATGACCGGCCCACCTAATTCTTCTCTGCTTAATTTTAGTAACAATATCTGGCTGACCAAACAGTCCTTGCAGCTCTACATTTGTCCTCATTCTCCACCCATCCTGCTCTCTTACTGCACCGAATATCTTTCTCAATATCTTCCTTTCCCACCGTAACAGCCACTGTTCTTCTCTGGAGGTCATCACCCAGCATTCTGATCCATACATAACTATTGGTCTTAGTACTGTTGTGTATATTTTAATTGTTGTATTCCTGCTGACATTCCTGGATTTAAACATATTTTGCAAGGCGTAAAAGCATCGGTTTCCACTTGTTATCCTCTCCTGTATTTCCACGGAGGTTTTATTGTCCTCTGTTATTATAGAGCCTAGATATTTGAAAGATGTGACTCTTTGATATTCCTTCCCATTTAATCTTACTGGGGTCCTTCCTCTTACTCCCTCTGTATCTCCCATCTTCATATATTTTGTTTTGTTTATATTCACTTCTAGTCCTAGGTCCCGTGCTTTCTCTTCTAATAGTGAGTAGCTCTCTTCAAGAGCTCTTTCATTTCTTGCTACATCATCAGCATATGCAATCACTTTCACTAATCTGTTCAAAATGGTTCCCCCTGGGTTGATGGGCAATTGACGGATTACTTTTTCCAATGCTAGGTTAAAAAGCAGTGTGGAAAGTACATCTCCCTGTCTTAGTCCTCTCTCCACTAAAAACTCCTCTGACAGATCTTGCTCCACTCTCACCTTGCATACTGTTGTTTTCAAAGTCATTTCTGTTAATCTAATCAATTTCCTTGGGATTCCAAATTCTTTCATAATCTTGTAAATTTTACCCTATCTAGACTGTCATATGCCTGTTTAAAATCCACATATAGCTGATGTAGCTGTTTGTCATATTCATAAAATTTCTCTAGTACTTGTCATAATATAAATATCTGATCCAGAGTAGAGCGATGTTTTCCAAAACCTGCTTGGTAATCCCCTAATATTCTTTCCATCCATAATTCCAATCTTAAGGCTAGTACCTTACCAAAAACCTTGTACGTTCCATCCAGCGAGGTGATCCCTCGATAATTTCCACATACTGCCTTATCTCCTTTTTTATGTATTGGGTAAATTATACCCAATGTCCAATCCTTGGGTATTTCCTCCTTTGTCCAAACCTCCTTAATCAATTCATAAACAGCCTTTTCTATTCCCTCTCCCCCACATCTCAACAGCTCTGACTCCATTCCATCTTCACCTGGGGCTCTATTATTCTTTAATGCATTAATTGCAGCTTTGACCTCTTCTAAGTCTGGCTGTTTTACTGATTCCTCTTCCAATTCTCTTTCTTCCCCATCAATATTTATATTTTCCTCCTCTCTATCATCTTCATTATTTCCATTGAGTAACTCGTAAAAATACTCCTGCCATCTTCCAAGCACTTTGCTTTTATCACCCAGAAGGTTTCCATCTTTATCCTTGAAGAAAACAGCTCTTGGTTGAAATCCTCTCTTAAGGTCTTTTGTTCTTTCATAGAACTTTCGTACCTCGTTTCTATCCTTCATTTCATCCAGTTCTTCGATTCTCTTTCTTTCAAAAGCTCTTTTCTTATATCTACATATCTTATCTGCTCTTCTTCGTTTCTCTCTATACTCTTCTACTGTTTGTCTTGTTCTCCTTTGAAGCATTCTGTTCCTAGCATCATTCCTCTCTTGGATTAATGTTGAACATTCCTCATCAAACCATTCTGCTCTCTTTACCAATTTCTTCTTTCCTGGGGTACTATCTGCAACTTCACTGATAGTTGTTTTCAGTATCTCCCATTTATCTTCCACTTCTCCTTTCTCCCATAATTCCCTTTTTATTTCCAAAGATTCAGCCATTTTCTTTTTGTATTTCTCTTGCAATTCCTCATTTTTTAGACCTTCAATATTGTGCTTTGCCTTTCTTGTTACTTTTTCCGTTCTTGCCAAATCTATTTTTTGTCTGTACTTGACTCTAACAAGATAGTGGTCTGTACCTACATCAGCACCTCTGCAGCTTCTAACATCCATAATATCTGATGCATGTCGACTGTCTATGATAACATGGTCTATTTGATTTCTTGTCACACCATCTGGTGAAATCCAGGTCTCCAAGACTGGTTTGATGAAAATGACCAAGAAATTCAGACTCTAATGGACAAAAAGAGAGCAGCACACCAAGCTTGGCGGATCAATCCTAGTTCAGCATCTAAGAAACAAGAATATCAAGAAGCGAAAGCAGATGTTCAGAGGAAAACCTGTGTTCTGAAAAACAGTTGGTGGACAATGAAGTCTCAAGAAATGCAACATCTAGCTGAAACCAACAACACTAGAGCTTTTTTCAGCATGATAAAAACCGTATATGGCCCAACAGCTCAAGGATTAAACCCTCTTAAATCTAGGGATGGCTCTACTCTTCTAAGGGCCGGTTCTACCACCCACTGGTAAAGTAGCGTGTAACTTGCCCTCCGCGTATAAGGATGTTTCCGTTCTACCACTCCCAGGTAGCACTATCGGCAGCATAAATCGTCGTTACCCAGCGCGTAATTTATCGGCCACTTCGAGAGCCTGATAAGACTTTACCTGCCGGGCAAGTTTTGAGAGCTGAACATTATTAGCTGTATTTCTGGTGACGTACAACCCAAATTAGCTTAGTATACTGAAAAAAGTATTATACTGTAACAGTGATCGATATTGTATTGCAGGATTTTGAACATTAATACTTTCCTTTGAGTTGCAACGGTCACACCAGCCTCTCGCATTGGTAGCGTAGGGAACACAGTTTATACGTCAATCTTTCGCAAAGAAACTCTAAAAGGATATAAAATCAAAACATTTTTGGAAATAATTTCAAATGGGATTTAATTTTCTACGTTTTCAGACACCATGGGTAATTTACTCTATGTATCCCAGTTATCCCAAGCTTCCTCGTAGCATAATGGCTAACACGCTCATTTCATAATACGAGGTTTGTAGGTTCGAGTCTTCATTATGACGAATCTTTTTTCTTTTCATTATTAGCATTGTATTAATCTGTATGCCTCTTTACATATGTTCTTTTGTTAATAATATATTTCATTGAAATGTTTAATCACAATATTATGCCTACTAGGAAAATGCTTTGTATGTGTGCTACTTATAGAAAGTGATGTTACGATTAATATAGCATATAGGACAGTCGCCCGGGTAGCAGATTCCCTATCAGTTGTTTACATAGCCTTCCTGTAAATGATTTTGAAGAAATTGGAAACTATTCCATTCCCGAATTCCTCTTCCTATAATAGTGGGTCCGAACCCCACTGTCGGCAACCCTGAAGATGGTTTTCCGTGGTTTCCCATTTTCACACCAAGCAAATGCCGGGGCTGTACCTTAATTAAGGCCACGGCCGCTTCCTTCCAATTCCTAGGCATTTCCTATCCTATCGTCGCCATAAGATATATCTGTGTCTGTGCAACGTAAAGCCAATAGCAAAAAAAAAAACCTTTTCCTATGATGGATATTTACCCCGATTAGTTCTTTAACAGTACCTTCCAACTTTATCTTCATAAAGTTAAACATTAGAATGAAATGCATTATCAATAAATCAAAGCATTTGGAACTAAACGAGGTCACAGAACTAGTTGCAAATAGAGCATCGTGGAGATACTTAATCAAATCACAGAAGCCTGCAGATAGAATGCTCAAAGGCTGGAAGTCCGTAAGGAAGATGTATATGGAAGCGCATGAAAAAGAGTTAAGAACAACGGCAGGGAACGAAAATAAATTTGTTACTGTAAATTTTTAAAAGGACGATGAAAACCTGCATACCTTCTATTACGGAGCGAGCGACTTGACCAATCTACTACAAGAATACTTTCCAAAATCGCTGCCTTACATGACAGGTTATAACTGGCATACGAAAATGTAATCTCGAGATTTTAATCCCAATTAGGTATTGATTTTGAAGCTCATAGATTAAAATCACGAAAGCTTGACATAAATCGTTGTCCATAACTCTTAAGACTCCCCTTATTAGGCTTTTTGATGATAATTAACAGATGCAAGCACAGGAAAATAAGACAATCGAAATGAGCTTCATACATCTGACAATAGATAGCACCACACTCGAAAGCGAGAAGTCGCTGAAAATCAGTTTAGCCAACTCCGTATATCAGTGTCTAGCTCCGGGTAGCTACCCAGAGCTTGCGCGGAGGTGGTAGCATGCAAGGCAAAGTACCAGCTGATTTACACCCCCAGGTAGTTTACCTCCCGGGCAGCTGCCAGCCACTTTACCAGCAGATGGTAGAACCGGCCCTAAAAGACAGCAATTCCATTAATGCATGACGGAAAGAACATTTTCATGAACTGCTGAACAAGGATCCAGAGATCAACAGAGTAGAAATCTTGACAATTCCACTAAAACCTACAAAATCTCACCTTGGTGAAGTTCCTTCCTTACAAGAAGTTGAAAATGCTATTAAACAGCTCAAAAATAATAAAGCTGCCGGATCAGATGGAATTCCTGCTGAATTTTTCAAGGAAGGTGGACGAATTCTTGCTGAACATACACTAATGCTCATAGTCAAAATATGGAACACTGAAACAATAC
This sequence comes from Anabrus simplex, assembly GCF_040414725.1. Taxonomy (NCBI): domain Eukaryota; kingdom Metazoa; phylum Arthropoda; class Insecta; order Orthoptera; family Tettigoniidae; genus Anabrus; species Anabrus simplex. Next base: position 903,472,948 of record NC_090266.1, on the reverse strand, counting down.
CTCCTGATCTCGGAGATACTCTGATAGTTACGATCTTCAAAAAGGAGACAGAACTGACTGTGATAACTACCGTGGAATTACTCTTCTATCTATTGCTGGGAAAATACTCGCTCGAATTCTATCCAACCGCCTGACACCTCTTGCTGAAAACTGCTTACCTGAAACTCAGTGTGGATTTCGACCCAATCACAGCACAACAGATATGATTTTCTGTGCTAGACAAATGCAGGAGAAATGCAAAGAACAACATCTACCTCTGTACATGGCGTTCATAGATCTTGCCAAAGCCTTTGATTCGGTTAAAAGAGATGCCCTGTGGAAGATCCTGGAAAGAATAGGCTGTACTCAGAAGTACATAAATATTCTTAGATTACTGCATGATAATATGAAGAGCATGGTTCTTGTCAACAATAACCCTGGAGAAAATTTTGAAATCACAGCACGTGTGAAGCAAGGTTGTGTTATAGCTCCCATTCTGTTCTCAATATCTGTTGGGACTATACTTCATCTTGTTGATGGGAAACTACCAAAAGGCATAGAAATTGAATACAGGACTGATGGAGGTTTATTCAATCTCAGTAGACTACGAGCCAAGACCAAAATTTCCACTACATCCATCATTGAACTTCAGTATGCTGATGACAATGTTGTTCTTGCAAACTCTGAACACAATTTACAAGCAATCTTAAATGCATTTGATGAAGCTTATACAAGTATTGGCCTAAGCCCTAACATCCAAAAGACTCAGATTCTTTACCAGCCTGCACCAAACTCCACCTCCGTATGTCCTACAATCACAGTCCAAGGCAAAGTTCTGAAGAACATAGAACATTTCTCATACCTTGGCAGCCATTTCTCAGCAAATGCAAATCTTGATGATGAGATTCAACAACGCCCCAAATGTGCTAGTATGGCTTTTGGTCGTCTTCGGGTAAGGGTCTTTGATAATCATAATATCAGCACTCAGACCAAGCTTTGTGTGTACAAAGCTACCGTTATACCATCTCTTACATATGGATGCTAAACGTGGATTACCTACAGGAGGCACATACGATGCCTTGAAAAATACCATCAACATTGCCTGAGAAGGATCCTGAGGATGAAATGGCAAGATTGACGCACTAACATCAGTGTTCTGGAAGAAGCTGACTCCACTAGCACTGAGGCCATGATTATCAAGCACCAACTTCAATGGACAGGCCACATCATTCGCATGCCTGAATTCCGTCTTCCAAAACAAATTATGTACTCCCAGCTAAAGGATGGTCATAGGAAACTTGGAAGACCACAAAAGCATTACAAAGATGCAGTAAAACCAACATAGAACAGTGTCAAAAGAAAACTAACACTGGGAAGCACAGTCTGGCGTCTTGGAATGAACTCAGCGCTTCGAGCAAGAAAGGCGGAGAACAGAAATTGACAAGCGCAATGCAAGAAAACAATGTAAGCTCATGAAGAATAATCAAACTACACAGCCAGCACCTAAGAGAACAAATGTGTGTCAAAAATGTGGAAAAATCTGCAATTCTAGGATTGGCCTCTACAGTCACCTAAGATCTCACAAAAACTAAGTTCTTTTCAGGAAGACAATCATACTCGTTTACGAGGGATAACCCATCATACACAATTAAGTCAAACCTCTGTAGAATGATTACCGATACGATAAACCCGGGTACAGCGATAATTTTATGTGGTCCCGGCAGATTTCCTATATTTACTACATTAATTACCCCTCATCAGAACGATGAAGTAATTTTAGTAACACCCTGTTATAACGAAGACAAAGTTTTCTGCTTCTAAGAATCTGACCAAAACAGTACATACTGTCTGTTAAACCTCTCGACCTTCAGCACTGTATTCTTAGAAGCTTCCCTTCATACTTTGCTGGCAGTAACCAGGTAGCGAATATCCGCGGTAAGCTGTGTTCAGCAGCAAGTAGCAAGAGTCAAAGAGCTCCTGTGTTTGAAACAGTGTTAACTGTTGTAGCCTGTACATTATTGAGCTTGAGTTACAGTCAGAAGTGTTGTGCTGAGCTTGTACAAAGTTTATTTACGTGACACCCATGTGCAATCTGTAAATGTTTTTTAGGTGATAAATATATTTTGGACTTGGCTAATGGGATTTGGACGATGGCTGGAACTCAGAAACAGATAAGCTTAGAGACGAAACTGGAAGTTTTCAAAGACATTGATAACGGGATGAAACAGGTAGATGTGGTGAGGAAGTATGGACTTGCACAATCGACATTGGCTACGTTCCTTAAAAAACGGAATTAAATTGAAGGAAGTTTTCTAGGTGGTAAGTTCAACCCTTTAAGAGAAAGACTGAAGACGGCTGCTGCTGACAATGTGGACAGTGTTACACTGCGGTGGTTTAACGAGATGCGTGCGCAGAACATTCCAATTAATGGCCCCTTAATATGTAAAAAAGCCTTAGATTTCCCTAAGTTGCTTGGCGATTTGAATTTTAAGGCAAGTAATGGGTGGCTGCAGAGGTTTAAGGAGCAGCATGGGATAATTTTTAAAGTGATTTCAGGCAAAGAAAAATTGGCGCCTTTAGGTGATGCAGAATGTTGCCAGAAAAATGCCATTTGTAAACTGCTTGAAAAGTACGGTCCTGAAAACATATACAATGCAGATGAGACGGGATTGTTTTACCAGCTGATGCCAGAGAAGACAATGACCTTGATGAGGAGAAAAATGTAAAGGAGGGGAGCAATCTAAAGTACACTTAACAGTTCTTCTCTGCAACAACGCGACGGGGACACATAAGTTGACACCAATGGTGATCGGAAGATCAGCAAATGCCAGATGCTTCAAAAATGTAAAAAGCTTACCAGGTAAGAGTACATACATTTTATTTTATCTTTCTTTAATTCCTAAGTTGATACAATGCGTACTGTAGTCATTTTATGAGTATGCATGAAGAGTAGGTAAATACAGTACTGTACCCTAGAACATTAATTTCAATTTTTTTGTAATTCTAAATGTGATTTTTTATTGCAGTGAATTATAAGGCAAATCGAAAAGCATGGATGATGTCTGCTCTCTTTAGTGACTGGTTGCTTTCACTTGATAAAGAGATGGAAAGTAAAAAGAAGAAAATTGCATTGCTGGTGGATAATTGTAGTGCGCATAACAACATGCCAGCGTTGCAGAATGTAGAACTATGCTACTTCCCCCCGAACTGTACTTCGATCCTTCAGCCACAAGACATGGGAATAATTAAGAACTTCAAGAGAAAATACCGTTCACATCTAGTTCAACATGTGATTGCAAACATTGAAAGAAAGGTGGACAACCCATATAGTTTCAAGGTGAAGCAGGCTTGTGACATGACTGCTAGTTCCTGGAACAGTGTAGAGGCAAATGTGATTGCAAACTTCTGGAAAAAAGCAAGGATTTCTGAAAGCGAAGATGTTAGTGAGAATGTTGTGGTGGATAAAGAAATACAGGACGATGTTCAAAGTGATCTTGAGGTGTATTCAGCAATAACTGGGAAAACCATAGATGTATCAGTGGTTGAATATGTGTCAGTGGATGATGAGGCATTGGTGTTTGAAGCATACATCGACGAATCTATCATCGAAGAGTTGAAGGGAGATTTGCCTGTTGACGATTCTGATTATAACTGTTACCTCTACTACAGTGGTAACACCAAACAAGGCACAAACACAGTTAAAAGGGGAAGGTAAGAGTACAATACACAATATAAGAAAACACTACACACTTGGAAAAACAGTAACTAGCCTTTACGCGGATCTCCAACAAAACAAGTACATAACTATCAGTAGGGCCAACTAGTGAACGACAAAACGGGAAGATGGAAGGGCTGGGAACCTACCAAAGGCATGGACATGGCTTAGATAGCGGATTCCGAAATGAATCACCGTGATCCTTAGTTTTTAAAATATTATTTACAAGATAATTCTACATATACATTCCAAGTTATGAGCTATAAGTTCAGTGATATACATAGGTTATTCGTAGCAGTGTAAATTCAAATTACAAATGAACTGTACATCTAGTTACCAATGCAGTAGTACAATGCAATTTACAGGTTATCCAAAATCTAGCGTACCTAAAGTGATACAGAACTATCAGAGGCAAACCCCAAGGGAAATACTATTAAACTACAATATACATATTTTAGTGAAACAAAATGGGAATGCCTCGGAAACGAACAGGTAAGTCTAGCTGAAAAACTAAGGCGTCACAAGTAGCTAATTTGGTGAATCTAGGCGAGGTTAGGGCAGACTCCTGTATGAAAACCAAATCGGAACATTACAGAATTTTTAGCAGGAACGGAATTTAAGAGTGCTTACCCGAGGAGTGCGCCATCCCGAAAACCGGAGGGACGTCATCCAGATAGGCTGCTCGCAGACAGATAAACCGAGACCAACAGAATTCAGGATACAGAATGAATTCGAACACTGCCTCGCTCACTATATATAGGAATTACTGGCCTTGGAGGCAACCAATCAGCGTGCACGTGTTCCCTATCGCCACCTAGACTCACCAATCACAACCTTACTTTCAATCGAGAATTTTGACTAACATTCTAGAATACGCATGATCGCGAAAGTCGTATTTTTCCAGAATAGACAGAACACGCTTTCTAGAACACAAACCAACAAAGTAACACACCCTGTACAAAAGTTATGTAACTCTCTAGATCTTTCCAGGAACTATAGACAGAATTCTACTATTTACAAATGCCTATGTTACAACATTATACAGTACAGGTTAGGTCAATAAAAATAAAACATCATATTGCATTTTACAAACAAAGACTTAAAAAAAAAAAAATTACATTCCACTCGCATTACATATTTCACTTGTAACAATAACAGTCATATGGTAAGTGTGAATGATCCTCCTCCTCTGATGGAACTAATCGGACAGTTGGAAACCATCCAGCAAGTAGCATCTTCAATCCCTCAGTGTTCGGAGGAACAAGTGATTGCGTTAGAGGAGATAAAAATAATATTTACTAGAGAGTCGTTAAGGAAAAAGAAACAAAGGAAAATAAGTGAATTCTTCTGTACAAAAGAGTAAGATACTCTACGAATAAATGGAGTGAACAAAATGTGTTTTATTAATTGTATTTTAATGTTCTTTTTCTTCAGAAGAGTACTGTATATACTGCACTTTTCGGCGCAGTAGGTACAGTTCTTCAGTAGTCACTATTTAAAAAACCTCATTATAACAATAACCCTGCTATAACGATATTAATTTTAAGGTCCCTGGGATATTGTTCTATCAAGGTTTGACTGTATTATAAAATACATTATTGTTATTATTAGGGGAACAGGATGGTGTAGAGGCTTAGCTGCTTGCTTGTCATTCCGGCGACCATGGTTTGATTCGTGGTGTCGCTGGGGTGGGTTTTTCAGTTGAAAATCTTGTGGTATCGAAGAACATGCAACCTTCAATCCCCGGCCACAACTCTTTCATGACTCAGTGTATGTAAGGAACCTGAGCAAGCAGGATAAGCTGCAGATGCTGATGATGATGCTTGTTGCTCGTTGTTTTAAGGGGCTTAACATCAAAGGTCATTGGCCTGTGATGATGATGATAGTTAAAATTATTTGTCATCCAACAATATTAATGCTATTTCTGCTATAATTGCAATATACTCGTACTTCGGGGGTACGAAAGTAAAACAACTGGATTTTGGGGGTACGCCAACCAAAAAGTTTGAATACCACTGTCCTAAACTGTCTAGTATCTTACAGTATCAGAATATTATAAATTTAGACTTATCTAGACAATTTATCATTGCAATAGATGATGATGCTTGTTTAAAGGGGCCTAACATCTAGGTCATCAGCTCCATTGCAATAGACATTACTCAACAGCATGATAAAGACCTACACACTGCACTGTGGATAGTAAAGCCTCTGAGATTCCTGAAACTGTCACAGGTGATCATGTGCACCTGTACAAAGGGTGGTAATAAAGTGTACATCAACATTTCTAACAGGAATAGACTATACCTTACTTTGTAGAACACTGAGCTCGATAGCTGCAGTCGCTTAGGTGCGACCAGCATCCAGTAATCGGGAGATAGTGGGTTCGAACTCCACTGTCGGCAGCCCTGAAGATGGTTTTCCGTGGTTTCCTATTTTCACACCAGGCAAATGCTGGTGCTGTACCTTAATTAAGGCCACGGCCGCTTCCTTCCCATTCCTAGGCCTTTCCTATCCTATCGTCGCCATAAGGCCTATCTGTGTCGGTGCGACGTAAAGCAAATAGAAAAAAAATCTTTGTAGAACAAGGGTACATGCTTGTAGCCACAATACATTATAGAAGTCTATCACTACGAAATGCTGGAAACGCATCGAAACAAAAATGGTACAGACCATAAAGAAAATAGAAATTAATGTGGGAATTTAGGTTTGGTATTCAAAAGAAATAAGACTGTGAATGGAAGGTGAAATGGAGAACATGACTGCTGGTCTTCTGTCCGCTCCCTTCCACTCCACTATGCCGTCGTCATAGCAATCTCTCCACAACTAGCTAACTGAAAAGAATATCACCTACCTGCTTTGTAATACCATCAGACAGTCTTAGTGTTTATCTGCTTGTTTCCATGCTTTTCCAATGCTTATTATCAAAACTAAAACCGATCAAGAATTATTTAAATTCAAGTAACACAAGCTGTCTTCCTCGTAAGTATAATATGATGTCACTTTATCAGGAAGCCAGTTATCACTCAGGACCACCGAAGTTAGCAGTGCATGGCGTGTCACTGGTCATACTTCTTATGATAGCAATCTTCAGACCTATGAACAGTAGATCTGTGCTGAGCTGGTTGCTCTGTGCAGAATATGACACTGGTGTGAAATGGCAGCCAACCAATTATTCTCACCAGTGAACTGAGAATTGGAGGCAAATGGAAACCCTAGGGCACAGAGAACAGTGGGTACTATCAATTCCTCATTTGCTCAAGCTTGTGCAACAGGAGCTCCAAGAAAAAGAAAAAAAAAAGCACAAGAATGTTGCAGCAACCCTGATGACATTATTGATTGCCTGGTCATCTTGGTTGAATGCTGAGTGTACCATTATAATTCCCAGATGAATGAACAAAACAAGTAGTTGAAGTATGTAAACTCATCATTTCCAACAAACAAACAAACAAACAAACAAACAAACAAACAAGCAAACAAACAAAAAAGGTGAAGATGAAGTCATCATCAAGCAAGGCAACACTAAGCACGTTTTGGGACTACAATGGTTGCTCCTGAGAGATTATGTCCTAATGACCCAAAAAATAAAAGGAGAACATTACAGAGACCTCTAAATGAAATAACAGAGAATATTCAAGGCAAAGCATAACGAGAAACTGACATATGATGAGCATTTACTCCACAATAATGTAAGAGTTCAATCAGCACAGAAGATTACAGCACGTGCGACTGCTTTGGGTTATCAAATACTGCCTCATCCACATTAATTTTCCCAACCTGGCATTCAGAAACATCCTTCTCTTTACTCATATGATAAGTCCACAATGTGAAATGTGCTTCCAGAACAATACATAATTTCTGAGGTCAAGGAATTTCTCAAACATAAAATGAAGTGTTGTACAACAAGTGGTGAAAAAGAAGAAGAAGAAGAAGAAGAAGAAGAAGAAGAAGAAGAAGAAGGAGGAGAAGGAGGCAGGATATTGGAATTTTGTTCCATAGAAGTTGTCTAATATTCCAGAGGCCAACAACATGGAGCTAGTATATTTAAACTGCCTAAAATGCCACTACCCTAGGTTGCGATTGACCCTCCTATCCTGGGAACAGAAGACCAGCAACTAACCTACTACGTCACTTAGGTTGGTACAAACTAACTCATTATGATCATCTGCCTCCTCTTATGCCAATAATATTACAAATACATGCTAGATGTTCAATCGAAGTTGAAACATAGCATTTCAAATAGACCAAGTACTAAGACAAAAGTTAATAATGTGTAAGTAGCATGAATACACTTAGTCTGAAGGGGGTGCAAAAATTATGGGAGTATAAAAATGCATGTAAATACACCTAAAACTAAAAATATACTTGATACAATGCATGAGCTATAGAAGAATACCAAAGAATGTGTGCATACTTGTGGCAATAAAATTAGTCTACACTTCTAGCAATAAAATCAATCTACATACAAAAAACTCTAATATGCATATCATGCAGAGGGAGAACAGCAGGTTATTAAACCAGGCTAAATAATGGTTCATTTAACAATAGTGATGAGTTCTAAAGAATAAAAATAATATTTGTCCTCATTACCTCGATGAGACAACGTGCATCTCCTGAGATGACCACATGGACAAGGAACTTTACTGCTGCTGCAATCTATGTTCATTCTGCATGTTTTGTCAGTCATAAAGCACAGGCAGAGCAGTGGTTCACTGTAAACATGACTTGTAAATAGTTTACTAGGAAGCTCATCCATTCCAAAATCCCCTATACTCTGATGCCAAAGGAACCAATGAGGTCCTATTCGAGACTGGTTGATGATGGTAGCAGCAGATCTCCATGCCCTAAATAGAAAAATAATTTTTGTGAGCCAAGTTCTATACATAAACATGATATCTAAGATAATAGTTTCTCCAGTGTCTGACACACACAAAATCCATTTTAAAATAATGTAACAATATAGATGATCTTCAACAAAGTAAAGTGAAAATCATTACATTGTGTTATCTGCTTCAACTGGCGTGAAGCACCATTAAGTGCTGTAAGTCTGCATGACTGACATCGTATTCATGGTAATGTCATCGTAAGACATCCTAGTAGTGAGATTCATTCATCTGAGATAGCTTTCTGTAAAACAAGAGTTGTATTTTACACAGGACTAAAGGATTGGTTTCATGTCATTGCAAGAGTGATCGCTTATCGGCTAACTGTAGAACAGAATATTTTTATGTGCTATAGACAGAGATGGCACAAACATATTCAACAACTGTATGAAGTGTAAGCATATGATAAGGTACTGAAAATAGAAAAAGCTGTCTACGCTGATGAAATAGGAGACCCAATTTCAAGGTCAGAATTTGATAGAGCATAGAAAGGCCTATGTAGGAACATGGACATGAAATTGGTAACATGCCTTCAAAATTACAGAATTTGTGTTTAAGATGTATAATATAGAAGAGGTGTCACTCGGTAATAAAAGAGAATGTTGTTATCCACATTCCTAAGAAAGCAGATGATGACAAGTGTGAAAATTACTGCACCATTAGTTTAGTATACAATGCTTCAAGGTTTTAGCAAATTTTATTTACAGAAAATCTGAGGCACAAGTTGGAATCAACATAGGAGAATATAAGTTTGGCTTCCAAAGAAATGCAGGAACACATAAAGCAATACTGACTCTATAGCTGATCAGAGAGGACCAAATTATGAAAGGCAAGCCCACGCACATGATATTTGCAGATCTAGAAAGAGCACTTGATATGTTCATTGGAGCAAGGTATTTAAGATTCTGAATATGACTGGGATCAAACATTGAGAAAGACAGGTTATCTACAATCTATAAAAAAATTAATCTGTAATAATAATGTTATTGGCTAAACGTCTCACTAACTACATTTACAGTTTTCAGAGGAGAATCTTCTGTAAAAAATCAATCTGTATAGATAAGAAATGAGGGGTAAGAAAAAGAATCAGTCACCAGAAAGATGTGAGACAGGGCTACAGTTTGTCTCTCCTACTCTTCTACACTGCTGTGCAAAACTTAAAGACGAAAGTAACTTTCACATGTTGTGTCACTGCCAAGTATCAGAGCTCGATGAAACTTGAATCATACATAGGAAGAAGTACTACAGTATGGTATGTTAGGCAACTAAAAGGAATATGAGATGAGATGAATATTTTTATTTTTTATTTTTAGTATTTGTTTTATGTCATACCGACACAGATAGGTCTTATGGCGATGATGGGATAGGAAAGGCCTAGGAGTGGGAAGGAAGCGGCCGTGGCCTTAAGGTACATCCCCAGCATTTGCCTGGTGTCAAAAATGGGGACCCACGGAAAGCTCTTCAGAGCTACCGACAGTGGGGTTCGAACCCACTATCTCCCGGATGCAAGCTCACAGCTGCGCGCCACAAACCACACGGCCAACTCGCCCAGTATGAGACGAACAGAAATGGCACTTTTATACATACATACATTATCATTATAGACTGTTATGCCTCTGCAAGCCTCTGTGAATTTACTATACATCACTACAATCTTCTATTTGCAACTAGTACTGTGGCCTCATTTAGTTCTATACCTCTTATCTTTAAATAGTTAGAAACTGCGTCTAACCATCGTTGTCTTTGTCTTCCTCTAATTCTCTTACCCTCCATAACAGAGTCCATTATTCTCCTAAGTAACCTAGCCTCCTCCTCGCCTCACAGGACCCCAACACCGAAGCCGATTTATGCGTACAGCTTCATCCATCGAGTTCATTCCTAACTTGGTCTTTACCTCCTCATTCCAAGCACCCTCCTGCCATTGTTGCCACATGTTTTGTACTAGCAAATGTTCTTGCTAAAAAATGCAAACTAGTGCAAACAAGGAAAGCCTTTAATAAGAAAAAAGAAATATTCTCCCTTCAAAGCAGATATGCACATCAGGAAGATTTTTGAAGAGTTTTGTATGGGGTGTGGCATTCAATAGAAGTGAAACTAGCACACAAAGAAAGAAATGAAATGAAATGTCGTATGGCTTTTAGTGCCGGGATATCCCAGGACGGGTTCGGCTTGCCAGGTGCAGGTCTTTCTATTTGACTCCCGTAGGCGACCTGCGCATCGTGATGAGGATGAAATGACGATGATGAGGACAACACACACACCCAGCCCCCGTGCCAATGGAATTAACCAATTAAGGTTAAAATCCCCGACCCGGCCGGGAATCGAACCCGGGACCCTCTGAACCGAAGGCCAGTACGCTGACCGTTCAGCCAACGAGACGGACACAAAGAAAGAGATTAGAGGCTTTTGAAATGTAGTGTTACCAAAAACTGCCACAGGCAAGAAGGGTCGATTGGATCACAAATGCAGGGATACTGAACTGAGTTGGTGAAGGACAACAATTTCACTAGAACAAGAGACAGATTGATAGGACACATCATGCAACATCCACGGCTTATTCAATCAGTTTTTGAGGAAAGTGTAGGGGTTAAGAACAGAACGGGTTGTGTCGTTACAACAGAATTGATTTCTTTGGATAACAACCTATGCCATCTACTAATCGTGATGTTAACCTTTGAAACTGTAATCTTATGTAGCCTATATTTGGGACAATTTTATCATCAAGAATTAAACAAATGAAGTGTATCACTTCTTAGACTTGCACTAACCTAACTGAATGTTACACGATAGCCAACTTAGCTCCAGTGAAGTGGGAAAACTCTCTCTTGTGCATATACTCCACTTGTATTGTTGGACTGGTTGAAAGCGAAGCGAGTTGTCTGCAGTAAGTTGACTGTACAGAGTCGTCAAGAGAGCACAGTCCGTACCATGTCTCCGATGGTTTCAGTGAAGATATGGCTTTTAATGTGTCTGATCACCGAAGTTGAGCTGGGATAAATGCATCAGTTATATCCTACATAACAAACACTATCCTATAAGCCCGAAGAAACTATTTAAAAAATGTAATCTGAAAAAAAGTTGTGCATCCTTGTGATATTCGGTGACAAGGAATACTGGAATACTATCATTAGAAGAGGACCACTGACAGCAGTACAGCACTATTAATTGAAAATGGGTCCAATTCGTTGGCTGAATGGTCAACGTACTGACCTTCGGTTCAGAGGGTCCTGGGTTCAATTACCAGCCGGGTTGGGGATTTTAACCTTCATTGGTTAATTCCAATGGCTTGGGGGCTGGGTGTTTGTGCTGTCCCCAACATCCCTGCAACTCACACACCATATATAACACTATCCTCCACCACAATAACACACAGTTGCCTAAAAACATGGAAGATGCCACCCACCCTCATCAGAGGGTCTACCTCACAAGGGCTGCACCCAGCTAGAAATAGCCACACGAAATTTTAAAAAATTGAAAAACTGAAAATGGGATACTGCATTGACTCTAGCAACTCCTCCAATGTATTTATGCCTCAATTGCTCGATTTTGCCGTGAATGACTGCATGACGCCATGTAGCTGCCATTTCGGAACTATGTGAAGTAATCCTCAATTCTAATTAAAAATCCCTTTTTTTGCTGTGTTTTAAAGTAATATTTCATGTTTCAAAAAATATTAAAATTATTAACTTACCAAAACTGTTACTGTGATACAAGCATTATTTTTTTTCTTTTAATGTTATGAGCATATATCATCCCACAATGTTTTTTCCATTAACATTATTAAAGAGAATTTAAGCCAATTTAGCCACTTGAGCCTTCAGGAAATAAATGAAGTATGAATCATCCTAGACTTTGTCTTAAATATAAACTATTTCATGTTCAACAACAAAGTCTACCGACAAAAAGGTATTTCGATGGGCGCCCCAGTATCGGGCATCTTAGCCAAAATTTACATCAATCTCATGGAAAAAACTATAATTATTGATAAACATGAAGGATTGTACCACTAATCTAGATTTGTGGATGATGCCTTTGTAATTTTAGATGAAAGAATAACTAAAGGTCAGACCTTTTTAAATCACCTAACTCTCTTTATCCGTATGTTAAGTTCATACTTGATTCTGAAGTAAATGACAGTTTGAATTACAGTGAAACTTGGTTAAGAAGTTACCGCATAAGAAATTTTCCCGCCTAAGAAGTGTGATATTCTTCGTCCCTTGATCGGTTGCATTAAGATATATGTATATTTTTCCCGTTTCATGTGTTCTGTTGTACATATATTTCCCGGTTTAACAGTTCATATTTTAGAGCCCCTTGAGATAGAAAACGTCCGCTCAAAGCAGCTCATGGTTAGAACCCTCCAGTCTCCGTGCAAGCTGAACCCTGTGGTAGACCTTTTGCGCCTGCCATGGAGCATCTCCGGGCTTGCCTAGGCCATATGACGTCACGCTATGACAACATGAACACCAGATGCTCACTCTCACCTTGTGGAATCGAATCAAATCCATCAGTCAAAATTTCCACTCCACCGTTCACATCAAGCGGAATAGAATCGAACAGGATTCTACGCGGGAATCACAAAGCACGCAATGGATGTTTTGATAAAACTTTAATGCAGTAAGTTGTGTGCCGCAACACGGTGAAGTCATTAATTGAGGTGGCCTCAACATGAATTAAAAACCAAAAAATATATTTTTCCACAACACAGCAACTTCTTATGCATTACCTTACTGTTTGTTAGGAATACATGTACAACAACTGTAGGTAATGCCACTTATAAAATTGTTCACGGTAAATACTGTTCATTCCAAGCCATGTCAATTATCATACTTACATATCGTACTGTATATGGACTCCAACACGATAATACAGTACGATTCTGAAATAAGGTCAACAATAATTGCAAAATAAACCAAGTACCGTATAGGCCTAATCTACCACAAAATTGAGTATTCTAACCTGTTTGATTTTTCATTCCCTTGCTTGCTTACTTCCTTCCAGGCATTCTCTCTTACATTGTTGTTGTTGTTGTTGTTGTTGTTGTTGTTGCAATAATACTTATGAGTCTTGTCGTAGAGGAAATTACGTTTTGGAACTAAACTGACATGATTTTCCATGTCCATTATTAGTTAGGTGAATAAACTATTACAAAACAAAGAAACTTCCCGATTCTATGCAGGAAACAGCCGACTTGCCAGCTGATACATATTATGCTGTCAAACAGCCGGCCGAAAGATCCCGATCGTCTACGAAGTTGAACGAATGTTGATAACCAGCTGGGTGTTGGTGGGAGGGGGGCTGACACGCACATAGAGGCATTGCGATACCACGTGTTGGGATAAAATTTGAAGGTTTTTATTACCTTTATATGAGCTAAACATTGTATTATCGTGTCACTCGTAATTATTACATCGCATTATTAGAACATAGCACAAGTATGAGGAGACATGAAATAAAATTCTCGGAGGGAAAATAAACTGTTTACATTTAGATGTGCTAGTGTTGCTACTGCAAGTCATGGGGTGTGAGGAAGAACTGTAGTACACGTCTTGTCTTTTCGTCTTGTAAGCCTAAGCTACGGATTGCCAAGCATAGTGTAGCGTCGTAATTAGTGTGAATAGGAGTCAGTGAAGTTAGTTGTAATATCAACGTACGAACGTTTTAAGTGAAAATGATCAAGCGAAAGGCACTAACAATTAAAGACAAAGTGCAGATTGTAAGGAAAGTGGAGTCATCCACACTTTACCGTGTTGCTTTGGCGAAGGAGCTGGGGATGCCGCTGTCTACTTTGAATGGCATTATAGTGAAGGAAGAAGGGATCTTGGCTTCTGCAGGAAATACTTCAGCAAATTGCAAGAAAGTTAAATCTGGAAAGTATGATGAAGTAAAACAAGCTCTGCTGATGTGGTTTAAACAGCAGCAAAGTTTAAACATACCTTTGAGTGTGAATATTGTGAAGGAAAAAGCTGAAGAAATTGCATGCAAATTAAAGGTACCTCTTACCGCATCGAACGGGTGGCCGGACCGCTTTAAAAATCGAGCCGGTATCATTTACAGAACAATTTGTGGCGAAGCAGAGAGTGTAAGTGCGGACGAAAGGGGAGCGTGGAAGGAAACAGTTCTGCCTGCTAAAATAAGCAGTTACAAACCTTGCAACATTTTTAATCTCGAGTAATTCGCACTTTTTTTACCAGCTTATCCAGGATAAATCTCTAGTTTTGAAGGGAGAATCTTGCCACGGGGAAAATTTAAGTAAATTGCAAGTTACGGTATTGGTTGGTGCTAATATGGAAGGAACTGAAAAACTACCTCTACTGATGATAGGGAAGTCTAGGAAGCCACGTTGTTTCAAAAATGTCAGGACTTTACCGTGCAAGTACACCAGCAACAAGTTCACTATTTGAAGAGTATATGTAGGCATTAGATGCCAAAATGGGGAACCAGAACAGAAAGATTGTGGTGTTTATGGACCACTGCCCTGCTCATCCCAAGGAGTGGCCCCATTTAAGGAGCATCAAGGCAGAATTTTTTCCACCGTATACTACATCGGTACTACAGCCCATGGACCAAGGAATCATTAAGGTATTGAAGCAGAGGAACTGAAAATCAGTTGTCCACCATATGCTGCTACGCATGGAAGCAGGCAAACCCATCTATACACCATCTCTTTTGGACACAATGCATTTCATTGCCTCATCATGGGATTCAGTGGAGCCTATAATGATAGCAAATTGCTTCAAGAAAGCAGGCTTCGGAGGTAGTACCAACAGCGCTGTTATGGAAGTTGGTGATGAAGAGCCAGGGTGCTGGAAAACTATACAGGAGAAGATGGAGATTACCAGTAGTTTCGATGACTTCACTGCCATTGATGATATGGTGATCACTTGCGAGGAGCAGACCATCGGTGAGATCTGCAAGGATATTCAGGCAGGAGATGAGGAGATTGAAGAAGAAGAAGAAGAAGAAGAAGAAGAAGAAGAAGAAGAAGGAGAAGAAGAAGATGTTGAGGAAGAGAATTCCCCAAGATCATCCTGCAGTGAGGCAAGCATCTGCCTTGAAAAACTGAGGTGGTTTATGTAAGGTTCAGTCAGTGTGTCTTAGAACACATGGAAGGCAATGTGGGAAATGGAGAGGTTTATACATCAAGAAAGCAGTAAAAATCCAAAACAATCAACCCTGGACAATTTATTTTCCAAATAGGAGCCTAGACTTTTATGTTTGGAAAATTATTTAATGTCTAATGCAATTTAATGGAATTTACATAATGTATGGTTACCATCTAGAGTTTCAATGTTCTTAGTATTTCTTCTTATCTCTTGTGCAAAGTTTTATATAATATGTTCCATTATCTTATCAAGTATTTTTATAAGACAGTATGATCCATTATTTTACTTTGTGTCCAAAAATACATGTCATGATAATCTAATATTTATATTGTGGCTTTCTTTTAGCAGCTCTTATATATCAGCCTATTTCGGTATTGTTCACAAACAAGGAAATCTGTTGGCTGTGTGTTTTACATGTATTTCAAGGTTCAGAATACGTTTCTTTAGTATGATCTGCAGAGAATTTAATATTCCTCTTTCAACTTTGGATCTAAAAAAAAAGAAATTAATACCATATCCTGTATAGCATATAACAATGGCTCTAATAAAGAATTTTTAGACAGGATTATAAATAAAATATAAAATAAACCTGTCACTAGTGAAAGAACGGATTTTTTTTTTTTTTTGCTAGGGGCTTAACGTCGCGCCGACACAGATAGGTCTTATGGCGACGATGGGATAGGAAAGGCCTAGGAGTTGGAAGGAAGCGGCCGTGGCCTTAATTAAGGTACAGCCCTAGCATTTGCCTGGTGTGAAAATGGGAAACCACGGAAAACCATTTTCAGGGCTGCCGATAGTGGGATTCGAACCTACTATCTCCCGGATGCAAGCTCACAGCCGCGCGCAAAGAACGGAAAGAAGAGATTAAGATATTTGCCATATTCACATATAATGGCAGTAAATTATAGAGGATTATGAATTTGTTCAAGAGAAGTAATTTAAGAATTGCTTTTAGGTCCAACAACATGAACTCTAAATTATTTTATAACACTCATATCATTAATAATAACAATAAATTTCAAAACTCGGGTGTATACAAATTGAAATGTGCGAGTTGTTTAATTATATATGTCGGTAAGACCAGAAGAAACTTTGTTACAAGATATCAGGAATATGCCATACAACAGATATTTGGCCACGAGTTATCACACGACAGACTACAATCACATGTTTACAAAGAGACAATGACATTAATATCTTGAAAACTTTAAATGAAGGCCATTTATTGAACATACACAAGGAAATTTACATTTATCTGAACCAGAGGAAGAATCTGATGGGTAATATAAACAATCTTTCTGAGAAGATCATCTTCTATGAGGAATTGGCCAAGTGAAAGTTAGAAATAAACGTCAAACTTAAACATGTCACACACTCTGTGACACTCAGGTCATTCCTCCGCCCAGAACACGCCCTACCACTTCTCATCCAGACTCCCCGCTCAACGCAGCTACTACTAGTTTGAATTCAGATAGACACATACCTCAGCAGAGGCGAGACCTCTTCATCATATCGGGGCCAATAACAAGGAAGTCAGTAACGCAATTTAGATCATATATATTATTTCATCTTCCATCTCTCTTCACTTATACTTAGTTTTATTTTAATTTCAGACTTAACATTATTCAATTTTAAACCTAACTTTACCATTTCAGGTCCGTTTTGATTTGGAACTCAGAAGCGCTCATTCTTCAATGCAATTTAAAGGAATTTCCACCAAAGATCTTACTCACATCAATGTTCATTTTTCAATTTCACAAATGCAAATGTTAGGTTATAAGGACTTTTTCATCAAGAATTTTATGAACAATTCACATTAACATTATTGACAACATAACTTGGAACTTAAGTCAAGTTTGCAAATATTTTATTTTAAATGTCCTTGTATATAAAAGTGTATTTTAATGGATGTCTTAACGAATCAAACAATGTGATTTTATATCTGATGTGTTTTGCGAGTATTCTAGCTGATGATGTCCGGGCGGACTGCTTAAATACAATATTTAGGTTTATTCTTAAATATTTGCTAACTGTTTTCCAAAGGTTAAAATATTTAAGTAGTATCTTAGGAAATTCTAAGGTATTAATTGAATTATTACTATTATTATTATCATCATCATCATCATCATCATCATCATCATCATCATCATCATCTTTGTGATTTTATTTTCTTTGTTTCCATTAATGTAAATGATATCATGTACATAGTTATTTTCAATGCTGACTATTAAATTTATTTTTACTGTAAATGGTGTTTCACTGAGCAAGTGACTGCGCGAATTGGATCACATAGTCATCAGCTTGTATTCAGGATACTGCGGGTTCGATCCCCACTGAAGGCAGCCCTGAAGATTGATTTCCATGGTTTCCCATTTTCACACCAGGCAAATGCTGGAGCTGTACCTTAATTAAGGCCATGGTCACTTCCTTCCCACTCCAAGCCCTTTCCTATACCATCATCACCATAACACCTATCTGTGTTGGTGTGACAAAGGAAATTGTAAAATTAAAAAATGACATTTAAAAAAATGGTATTATCATTTATGACTTTAATATTCAGGCAAGTTAGTATACTTGATGTGTTGCAGTAAAACCTGTTCCTACCGAGCTCGATAGCTGCAGTCGCTTAAGTGTGGCCAGTATCCAGTATTCGGGAGATAGTAGGTTCGACCCCCACTATCAGTAGCCCTGAAAATGGTTTTCCGTGGTTTCCCATTTTCACACCAAGCAAATGCTGGGGCTGTACCTTAATTAAGACCATGGATGCTTCCTTCCCATTCCTAGCCCTTTCCTGTCCCATCGTCGCCATAAGACCTATCTGTGTTGGTGTGACATATAGCAACATGCAAAAAAACCTGTTCTTCACCTCTTTCTCCTGCTGGGATAAAGGGACCTTGTGTCAGCTTGTTCTTCCACCGTTTTTAAGATGGGATGAACTGAAAAAGGTAAGGTTGGGATTTCTTCACATTTGTTTCTTGCCTTTATGTTATGTTGTGAGATTTCCTATGTTGCTTTTGTCAGTTCCTTCCCTTATCCTTAGTGCTGAGTCCCAGCTGTGGCATGGTATTCCCTAGTGTTGGGTTTCACCCTCAGATAGACCAAGACATGAATATAAGAAGCACATTAGAGTAGCAGTAGCAGTTACATAAAAATGAAAAGAGCAGTAGAGGATAGGATGGCAAGGATAGCAGCACTAAACCAGTCTTGGACTGATGGCAACACCATCACTTCATGCACAAATCTACTAATAATATTTTAATTTAATGTTATTTGCTTTACGTCCCACTAACTACTTTTACGGTTTTTGGAGACACCGAGGTGCCGGAATTTAATCCCGCAGGAGTTCTTTTACGTGCCAGTAAATCTACCGATACGAGGTTGACGTATTTGAGCACCTTCAAATACCACCGGATTGAGCCAGGATCGAACCTGCCAAGTTGGGGTCAGAGAGCCAGCGTCTCAACCGTCTGAGCCACTCAGCCTGGCCACAAATCTACTAGAAGAGGAAGAAAACATTTTTAACGGAATGTACAAAGTTATGAGTAAATTCAAAACTGAAGGTTCAGTGCTTCAGGAAACAGAACTTTCCTTCACAGTAAGTGGATGATTACCTCGTTGTACTTCCTCTTAAAACAAAAATCACCAAAATAAAAAATCACAGTAAGTGTTGAGAATACCCTGCTTTTGTACTGGACGGTGGTGAGAATTTGCATAGATATTACAATTTTTATGGATAGGCTAGTGGTGGACAGTGTGCCCCAGGGAGCTGTTTGGCTCATTTTCTCACTAGAATATTAAAAAAAAAGCAGACACCAATCCAACTCCATCTCTACCATTGCTTTTGAACAATGCTGCTGATTTAGGTGACCCAGGGAGTGAAACCACTGGTCTCACAGAAGCTGAAGAAAGCATCATTTCTAAAAGCACTCCAAGAAAAAAATCAACCATTACAGGCAAATGCAGACTTTCCATAACAGCATCATCAATCTGTTTCTAAAATCAACCATCCCTCAGAAAATGGACAAAAACCATACAGTGAGGAAATAAACCATCGATGTCCTCGGGGAACAGTTGCTTGATGGGAGACATGACTGAGTAAATGGGCACTAAAATTAACAAGGGCTCCACATCAAAACTCACAAGAACACTGGATTAAAAGGTTATACTTGACACCTTATTCACAAAATATATGGAGTACCTAATGGATGATTGTGTTTGCCCTATGTAAGACTGAGCCAATTTCCTCAGATATTTGGACAGAGCACATGCAGAAGAATCTATTGTGCAAACAATAAGTCAGAGAAGTTCATAAGTTTATATGATCCTGGGGACCCTGAATCTCCCAGAGTGAAGCATTTAACCTTCCCTAGGAATTGAAAACTACCTTAAAAGCTTTACATTGACATTGACCATACAAGTGGCCATGTGGTCTTTCTTATATTAAAGAGTATGACATGCAATTCATATTTAACCAAGACCAGGCTGTGTTCTGTGTTAACAGCGAAGAAGGCCTAATGAAAGTAGTTTTAGCTATTGGTTGGATGATGATGATAATAATAATAATAATAATAATAATAATAATAATAATAATAATAATAATAATAATAATAATAATAATGTCACTGGTTTCACATTCCACTAAATACTCTTACGATGTTTGCATACCCCTTTGTGATTGAATTTTGTCCGAGAGGAATTCCTTTAACATGCCGGTAAATCCAACAACACGAGGTTCATGCATGTAAGTCCCTTCAAATACCACCGGCCTGAGCTGGGATACAACCCACCAACTTGGGCTCAGAAAGTTATCATTCTACCATCTGAGACACTCTTCTCAGCAGATCTTCACACTACAGTTTCAATATTGTATCTTAGTGACATAATGCACAAGTTCGTTTGGCTGTACGAATTACTGACTCATAGAATGAAGGGCGAAGATGTTGATGAAATACATTCAGCAATGATCTCATTCTTAGAACCTGCTTTAGATATGTATTCCGGAGTAAGACTTCGACCACAGTATACTACAGCAAATCAACCTTGGTTGAAATTGGACGTACACACCCATAACATAATTACTTTCATTATTTCAAAATGATTAAGGAACACTACAAATGAAACACACACACTGCCAAACAATCACCTCCAATTGGTGGTGGAGATGGTGGTGGCAGCGATAATAATTAGGGTTGAAAGAAACAGGTTTTGTTCAAAAAACCTTCACACTACACTGGGTCAAAAAACTTTTATCTTCTTATTTTACATAAACCACCACTCTCTTTGCACTGATATGGTAGAAAAACTGAGCCTTGATTTTCATATTAATATACCAGTACTGATGCTGTGAAACATGATTTAATAATAACGCAGATGATCATGTTAAACATTAGTCATACTTACAGTATAAAATCTGACTAGTTAGTAATACAATATACAATATTAACAAACTCATCTCAAAACTGAACATACTAAGCTCACTCAATTCTGCATGCATACTAAAGAACCCCCTACAACAGGTGTATATTGCCATCTGGCACATTCTATTGGTCTTGCCTACTATATGCTAGATAAAGTAAGTTCATATAACATACTGCCATCAATAACCTTCATTCTGCACTCGATGACATCAAAAAATCAAAACATATTCTTCAATTCTTAAAAATACCATAAATCGACCAATCAATCACTACTGATATGAATTTAGGGCAGTCGCCCAGGTGGCAGATATCCTATCTGTTGTTTTCCTAGCCTTTTCTTAAATGATTTCAAAGAAATTGGAAATTTATTGAACATATCCATAGGTAAGTATTCCAATCCCTAACTCCCCTTCCTATAAACAAATATTTGCCCCAATTTGTCCTCTTGAATTCCAACTTTATCTTCATATTGTGATCCTTCCTGCTTTTTATGACACCACTAAAACTCATTCGTCTACTAATATCATTCCACGCCATCTCTCCACTGACAGCTCGGAACATACCACTTATGATACAAAATTATTATAATTTTATTATAAACCACCTATTCAATACATCACAAGCTAATGTGGAATTACATCCTTATTAAATTGTTAACATGATACATGTTTCGCTCCTTTTAGTGAGCACCTTCAGCCAATTAACATTTACTCAAGGTTTAATAAGATCATGAACATATTCTATTGAACTAAAATATGCTTTAGAAGCATGAGTGACAAATCTTAAAATATTTTATTGATTATGTGACAGTAAAAAGTTATGTCTTAAGCATAAAAGACAATTGTCTGAAATCTTGGCATTAACACTGTCTTGTGAAAACTTTTAGACGAATGGTTTATAATACAGGCTATTATTAGGTTCATAAAATCATTAACCCGTTAACGCCGTGCGTGTCCATATGATCACGGCCTGCATTCCTTCATTTAGATTGCTCTCAGTGCTTTGTATAGCGCTGGAATTGACTGCTAACTGTGTAGATCAATTCAAGAAGCATGTGGCAACTGTGTGCGAGCATATTATTACGTGATACATATTGACTCATTGTTTCGGCGCACTTTTGTTTCGTGTCATTGTCACAGCAGCTGAATCATGATGGCGCGCTTCAAGTAAGTTTGATATTTCACATATATTTATGTTTAGATTACACAACTAATATGCTTAACAAGTTTGGGAGTGATCTATGTTCACATTATGATGCAGTTAATTTGCATTTAACAGTAAATATTACTCCCGTAGGCACTTAAAACATTGCGTGATCATATGATCACGCTAGGCGCTTGTGTTAGATATTCACCCTGTGTGTGTATTTGATGGTGTACGTTATGCTACCTGTTACTATTACTGTTATACATCAATTTTCATTGAACAATTTTATTCAATTTACGGTCATCTATTCTACATTTAAATAAATTGCGACTTGTTAACAGCTACAAAATCTTGTTTCCCTTTTTACAGGGACATTACGCTCCATGAAGTATTAGATATTCTTGAATCGGACGAACTAATTGAAGAGGTTAACAACATTTTTATTGAACCTCCGGAAGCTAATATTCACTCTGACGAAGATTCAGGAGATGAAGATGTTGGTGGTTTGGTTGATAACCTCACAGGTCGCCAGCTTTCAAGTAAGGCAGAAATTGTACTCGCTGGCAACGATTGTATAGGAGGCGCAGACGATGATCCCGTTTTAGCAGGAACAGACAGGATGGACCAGAATGTGTCATACTACAGAGTAGGCATATGTGGAAAGAAATGGTGGTGGTCGCTATTCACATGGATCCTGGACGTATCCATTCACAATTCATGGTTACTGCTAAGGAGGTCTGGATGTGATTTGTAACATCTAGAATTTCGTCGCCACATTGTGCAAACATATCTACATAAGTTCAAAGTAACGCCAGTAGCAAGAGGCCGCCCTATCACCTCGAGATACAGTATCCAGCAGAGTAGTGTCACTGACGATGTACGACTTGACGGGATTGGGCACTCGTAGCACCCTGCAATCGACGACGCTGTGCTGGAAAGGAATGCTCCACTACTGTTTGCACCGAGTGCATAAAATGTAATGTTGGACTCTGTGTTCCATGCTTTGTCCTATTTCATACAGTGTGAAGCATACAGTTCTTATATTTGTTCCTATTCGGTAATTTCTGTGAATTAGATAACTTGAATGTAATACATTACGAATATCTTGAGACTTTTATTGCTTTATTTATGTATGTACATATTGTAATTAATGTATATTCTTCATAAATTATCATCTTTAGTTTATTTTAGTGTATTTTGTTCATACTTTATCAATATCAATACATAAAATCTATAAATACTAAAGAAATGCTATACAGAATGAAATGCTAACACATCCATCTAGCGTGATCATATGAACACTAACGACAAAACCGTGAAAAGTATGAGCTTAATATTTTGTAGTTATGTTATACTATGGACCTGAAGTGATTTAAACGAATTTCAAAGAAAACGGACGAAAAACACAATTTCGCATTACAATGAATGTTCAAGGACAATTATACCATTCAAGAATACTGAATCAATACAATTAGCCAGATCTCATACAAAGGTTTCAAATAAATGGTTAATAGATGAGTTTCATCTAAAAGTTTTTAAAAGACAATGTTAATGCCAATGCCAGCATACAAGTAGTATTTAGTGTCTTAGTTGTGTCAATATATCATTAACATAGATAACAAAGAGAAGTGGTCCATGTACAAAGCCCAGTGGCACTCCTGAATATTTCATTACCCACTCAGGTAGTCCTTGGGATGACGTGAAAAATATAAACGGTATCGATAAGAAAGTTGAAACTTTAAGTTCACTTATACTTGGTCTCCTTGATAAACATGCACCTAAGCCTACGGCCAAAGTCTCCCGACCTCCTTCTCCATGCCTGACCGATGAGATTAAACAAATGATGTCTCACCATGACGCGTTACACCGGCTCTACAGACGCACACACTCTTCCAGTGCGCTTGAACAGTATCGGACACTTCGGAATAGAATTAACGTAATAATTCGAAATAAGAAATTTTCTTTTTACAATCACCTGGCAGGAAATTTAAATGTGTCAAACACTTGGTAACAACTTCGTTCCATTGGAATTGGGAAAGCCATGTAATCCAGACATCTCTCTGGAGAGATTGAATGCTCATTTTTCTGAAATAAAAATTAAACCGGAAATACACACAATATCACAGACTATAAAATCTCTTCTGAACCAGCCACCACCAAATAGGCCATTCTTTGAATTTCGCGAAGTCAAAGAGATTGACGTGAAACGCGAGGTATTATCAATCACATCATCTGCTGTAGGACCTGATGAAATACCCATACTCATAATACAACATATCATTGACATTATTCTTCCCGCCATTACTCATATATACAACGCATGCCTCACAAGTGGCCTCTTTCCAAAAATGTGGAAAAATGCCATTATAAATCCTGTTCCCAAAACTTCCTCACCTGTACTTATAACAGATTATCGACCTGTCTGCATACTTACATCTCTCTCCAAGCCTCTTGAACGCATAGTACACGTGCAATTAACCGACTATTTAAATAAATACAAACTACTTGACCCTTTACAATCGGGTTTCAAAAAGGGACACAGTACGGCCACTGCCCTGCTGAAAGTTACAGACAACATGAGACTTGCTATGGACGAAAGGCAGGTGACGTTACTTACACTTCTCGATTTTAGCAGCGCTTTTGACACAGTAAATATAGACGTACTGGTTACTAAATTGAAATTGCTTCACCTTGGACGGACAGCTCTAGAATTCTTTCTCTCATATCTTACGGAACGTAAACAACGCGTAATTCTTCAGAATAGGTCATCCGAATGGGTAATGAAATATTCAGGAGTACCACAAGGCTCTGTACTTAGACCACTTCTCTTTGTTATCTATATTAATGATATATCGACACGGCTAAGACACTAAATACCACTTGTATGCTGACAATCTACAGATCTATTATCATTCCAAAATTTCAGACATCAATCAAGCAATACGTTATATGAACTCTGACTTAAATAATATCTGTGCATGCGCTCATGAAAACTGTATTTTAATTAATCCATCAAAATCTAAAGCTAATATTGTTGGGCAGACGAAACAAATCAGTGCGGCAAAAAACAAAAACATTCCTCCACTAACTTTATCTGGTAAAATTATTCCGTACGAAAACTCGGTAAGAAATCTTGGTGTAATTATAAACGAGAATCTTAAATGGGGAGAGCACATTACAAATATCTGTAGATAAGTGTACGCGTTCCTTCACCCACTAAAATATCATCAAAATATGCTGCCACTAAATATGAGAATTAGGCTTATAAATACTCCTATCCTCCCTATATTTTCCTACTGTGACGTAGTACTAATTGATGCCACGAGAGAACAACTAAACCGATTACAACGTGCTATGAACTCATTTATTAGATTTATCTTTTCCTTACGCTATGATGTTCATGTTACCCCTTATTATCGACAACTTTCCCTTCTAAAATTTGAACAATATAGAAACCTCCACGTGGCAGTATTAATCTTTTGAGTATTAACTCATTGGGCCCGAGCCACGGAACCGTTCCGTGCTTCGTCTCGGTGGACCAAATGCCGGACCACGAACCTGTTCCATTGTCTCATTTTACTACGTAATTCAACTTTTCCTCAAGAGATGGCAGAGTGGGTTGCATTTGTGATTTTTGTAGGGATTCTTTCTTTGCGATGTTATATGTTCTTTGCTAATATATATCGATAGTGTGCTTGGTAATATTAGTTTGAAGTGGGCTATCTCTCGACTTTGAGATTCGCTTGTAAACAAGATGGCTGCCAGTATAGAACTGATATTTACCGATATACAACCCCTTTTAGGAAGTAATGATGATTAGGAATGTAATTTTTTCATTGAAATTAGTAGTAATATTAGTACTAGTGTGAGCAATGCTCCTGAAGAACAAATAGATGTGGAAATCGGAGAGGAAATGCAAAAAGAAGGCCGTGTTACAGCTCAGCAGGCTGACTGAGTACGGACCCGTGATGCTAATAAAATAAAATGTTTTACTGTACTCCTTGTTCCGCAGTTTGTGGTATGAAAGCCTTTTGTTTTCATGTATATTTAAATCTTTAATGGTCTTGTAAGTAAGAAATTTCTCACGACATGAATCGACACTATATTTCCTCCAAAATAATCCCAGCGCCAATGCAGTTTCAATCCAACAAATATCCAGGGCTCAATGGGTTAAAAGAGAATATCCCATACTACTTATCTTAACAACTCAATTTCCTATCCTCTTTCCACCAGTATAACACACGCTCCGGCAGTACACTTGCTATCCCTCTCAGCAGGTCAGCAGCATTTAGCCGTTCATTTGTTGCAAATGGAGCTAGAATATGGAATTCTCTCCCCCACAACATTAGAGCCATAAATTCCTTAAATTCCTTCAAGTTGTCTTGCCGTGAGCATCTCCTCGATGTGTGCCGCCAGGCTGAATGAATCTGGTAGAGTGAATGTGTGTATGAATGTACGTTTACTGTGCTTATGGTATTTTGTGTCATTCGACTTTTAATTTGTAATGATAGTTTTAAGACATGACTAAGAATATTTATAGAGTTTATGTTATTTTGTTTCATACTTTGTTTCTAGTCTGCAATGGTAGTTTTAAGATAAGATTATGAATAATGCTCTCAGATGTACATTGTTAATGAAGTGTGGTTAAGTGTAAGAGAGGACCATGGGTCCTAACTTCGCCACTACAAATAAAGGCAAATATAATATAATAATAATAACTCAGATAACCTATTCTGACAAATTGCGCATTGTTTTTGTTCATTAAAATATGAGAGAAAAATCCTAGAACTGTCTTTCCAAGATAAAGTGATTTCAATTTATTCGTAGCAACCACTATTTCTATATTTACTGTGTCAAAGGTGCTGCTAAAATCAAGAAGAGCAAGTAACGTCACCTGTCTTTTGTCCACAACACGCCACATGCCGTCTGTAACCTTCAACAGTGTAGTGGCTGTACTGTGTCCCTTTTTGAAACCCAATTGTACAGGGTCAAATAATATTTAAATAGCCAGTTAATTGCACGTGTACTACGAGTTTAAGAGGCTTCAAGAGAGACAAAAGTATGTACACAGGTGAATAATCTGTTTTAAATATACAGTAGGTGAGGAAGTTTTGGTAACAGGTTTTATAATGGCAATTTCCCACATTGTAGGAAAGAGGCCACTTATGAGGCACGTGTTGTATCATCATCGTCGGCTTTAATTCATTTCCGAGTATAATCTTCTATCATGTCACTTCACTCCGAACTCAGGGCTGCTAGTGGATGTGTTTACGGTGACTAAACAGTCCAATATTATGGTGGAACAAACGCCCACACATATCACACAGAATTGATGGTGGAGGGCATGGTTGAGCTGCCCTGATATTTCCTGCTCATCGCTGGGACTCTTCGTAACTGCACCGTTTCCCTTCAAACATCTTGACAGATTCCGGGATGATCTGTTGCCAGGTTGAATAATCTTCAGGAAGCAATTTCCAGGTTTGTGGATTCAGACCTGTCAAATTCATAGCATGCTTAAACAGGTCCTTATAGCACCTCAAGACCTCCATGAGGTCAGGTGCCAGAAGAGTGTTCACGAAACAGAATCTGACGTGGAAGTCTCGTATCACCTATCCGGCGGACATGTCCCATCCACCTAAGCCAATGACCAATGATGGATGACTCTACACTATTAGCATGCGCTTTCTCAAGAACAGCTAGGTTGGTGATGTGGTCTTCCCACTTAATCCGAAGGATGGATCGTGATGATGATTATGATGCTTGTTGTTTAAAGGGGTCGAACATCTAGGTCATCAGCCCCTAATGGTACAAAATGAGACGAAATTAAATGACAAATTAAAAGACAAAAATCCTCCACTGACCAGAATTCAAAACGTGAGGTCGAAGGGTGGATGGACGGACGGATGTGAATTTAAAATGAACAGTGGAACCGACCCACAGTGCCTCACATGCACAGAAGCCTGCATAAGAAAATAACATTACTGACCAATGGACTGCTTCTATAGCACGATACTGAATCGATGATGCTTGTAGTCGAAAGGAGTCCAAAATCCAAGTCATCAGCCCCTCATAATGGTACTTATCGCTAGAAAAGTAGAACCATGGTATTTGTCATGTTGCGGTACTAATCAAAAGTAGCGTAGACTCGCTGTATTCCACACATTATGGTACTACTCATGGGTAATGAAATTCGCACATGTATTACAGACCTACAGCGTGTCGCACACTGCAGCGCCATTTACAGGCAACGCAAACCTATGGTGTTCATCACATAAGTGAACTAACCACAGGGACTCGTACTATCCCGTGGCGTTCCTCACAAAGTGGGTACTAATCATAGGCAAGCCAGAACCATGGGTTCCCTCATCCCATGGTGTCGCTCATCGAGTGCTACTAATCACAGGTACTGTAAAAGCCGTCGTGCTCTCGTTTGCTACTAATCAAAAACCTATTTGGTACCTAACATAGTGGTACTACGCACAAGTAAAAGTGACCCATGGTGTTCCCCGCCTGGTGGTACTAATCACAAGTAGTCTCATGATTCTGTTATAATCATCCCTTGGTCGCCCCTTTTAGTCACCTCTTACGACAGGCAGGGGATACCGTGGGTGAATTCTTCGTCTGCGTCCCCCACCCACAGGGGGGGAGCAAGGACGGATCAAAGCTTTTGTTGGTGAAAGCGCTCAAGTTTTTTAAGGTCACGTTGGTATAGGGTCCAAGTTTCACAGCCATAGAGTAATGTTGAGGTGACAACAGCCTGGTACACCATAAGCTTCGTGTTCACGGTCAGATCTTTGTTCATGAAGACCAGATGTGATAGTCGCCCAAACGCTGCATGGGCAGCACCAATTCTCTTCTCCATATTCTCTTCACAGTTGCAACGCACAGATAGGGGTAATACCCAGGTATGAGAAGTGGTCTACCTACTCCAATGATGCATCTGAGATGGAGATGTTGAATTGTGGAAGGATTGTGCCAGGTGAATGTTGTGCTAGGACATTAGTCTTTTGAAAGTTAATTGTGAGACCAAATCGATCACTTGCACTCTTGTAGCAATTAACCGACTCTTGTAACTCCTCTGATGTGAGTGCAGGTTACACAGTATCATCTGCATACAGCATACTGGTAATCTTTGTAACCTGAGTTAGGCTCTTAGAGCGAAGTCAAGCTATGTTAAAAATACCTCCATCAAAACGGTATATTTATTTCAGAGAAATGAGCCTTTATTCTCTCCAGAGAGATGTCTGGATTACATGGCTGGGGCAAAGCTTTCCCAATACCAATGGAATAAATTTGTTTCCAAGTGCCTGCCACATTTAATTTTCCAGCCAAGTGTTGATAAAAATTTCTTATTTTGCATTATTACTTTAATTCTATTCTGAAGTGTCCGATACTGTTCAAGCATGCTGGGAGAGAGTGTACTGCTTCTGTAGAGCCAATGTAATATGTCGCGATGAGACAACATTTGTTTCACGTCATCGCTCGGCCATCGAAAAGGAGGTTGGAATACTTTGGCCGTGTGCTTAGGTGCATGTATATCAACGAGGCCAAGTATAAGTGAAGTAAAAGTTTCAACTTTCTTATCAATATCGTTTATATTTTTTACTTCATGCCATGTTTGTGCTTGAAAGGCATGAATGGGACTTAAAAAAATATTTTAAACTCTTGGACTGGAAGCTGACATACGTTTTTTAATATTTTTAGTTAGAATAAGTTTTAATTATACTTTAATAACATCTCAAGTAGTTAGTTGGTGAAAAGTTAATCATTGATTTTTTTTCAAATATGCTTCTGAACAGAAGCTAAAAAAATAGAGCTTAAAAGATATTTTTATCTTCTTATTGGAGGAAGATAATTTTTTAACAATATTTTAGTTAAGGACAATTTATTAATTGCTTTTTAAGCATTCTCCCCCCACCTGTAACCCCCCTCACTACCACTATCCTCCCCCAATGGACAAAAAGTTTAAGCTTCCCACGAGATGTTATCAAGGCTAATACAAGAACATATATTGTGGATACTTTTACCTTTTTTTTTTTTTTCTAGGGGCTTTACGTCGCACCGACACAGATAGGTCTTATGGCGACGATGGGATAGGAAAGGCCTAGGAGTTGGAAGGAAGCGGCCGTGGCCTTAATTAAGGTACAGCCCCAGCATTTGCCTGGTGTGAAAATGGGAAACCACGGAAAACCATCTTCAGGGCTGCCGATAGTGGGATTCAAACCTCCTATCTCCCGGATGCAAGCTCACAGCCGCGTGATACTTTTACCTTATTTACACCTAAGCTTATGTGAATATAGCTGATGATGACTACAAAGCAGTCGAAACATGTACTATTAATGATTTTATAAAATTGCCAAAGGCAAATAAAGGTATCGATTAGGTGGCTAATATTTTTCTTTTGAATATTAGATTTTCATTGTAATAGATAAGAAAAATGTTCCACCGATGTTCCACATTGAATCCAATCAATACGGAATATGAAACTTATAAATAATAATTAGATTTTCATTTCGATACGGACATGAAGTGGATAGCTTGTAATAAGAATGCTAACCAGGCAGGAAATAACACAAACACCTATTTAAAACTAAAGGTGAAATTGGCAAAAGTAAGCAAAGATACAGTGTTTCTCAAAGAATGACTCAAAAATGACCTGGTACCAAAATTTCTATAATGGACTCAAAGGAATAATGCACGTTCAGAATTTCAATCTGCAACACAAAAAATTGTTAGTCAAATTTGGATAAAAAGAGAAATTAAATTCATGTACAAAAATATACATTTCTTTAATCGTGAATTATATTTAGCATACCTCTCAGCTTCAACAGCCTTATTACTGTTAGAATGGAACTCCTTTCTAAAACACAGTAGGGATAAAGTAAATAATTTAATGGAAAAGAAACTAGTGACTCTTAATAAGAAATTAGAGAACCTTAAAGATAATGATCCGAAAACAGAAAGCAAGGCACAGTTTAAATTAACCCTTAACCAAGAAAGACACCCACCCCCAGTTAAAAACTTGTTGGAAACAGTCTCCACAGAACAGGAATTGCAAGTATTAGGTAAAGGCGCAAATCTTAATTGGCACAGCATTAAAGAAGGTAAAGAATTAATCCTAAATTTAACTGAAAATGAAGTGGCTAAACAGACTCTCCCAGCTGAAGTCCAAAACGACTTGAGGTACGAAGCAAAGGAAAAAATCCCTTCCCTAATTAAGGGATTAAAGACGACGACCCATGAAAATACTAAGGAAAATAAAGAACTCCAACGTAAAATCAGACAAGGTAATGTATTCGTGACAGAAATTAGACAAAGGAGGAATAGCAGTCATATTAAATAAAACTGATTACATTGAAAAGACCGAAACATTTTTCAATAATAATAAGTTCAAGGTCATTGAAGGTTCTGTCAAGGAGGATTAGAGATATGGGTAGGCAGAAATTATTGGCAGAAAGTAGATTAAGAAGTTCCCTTAGTGTTTTTAATAAAGTAGAGGAAGTAACGGGGATAAACATTAGATACATTGACAGGTTAAAGATGGGAGGGTTGGTATGGTGGCTGATGGAGCTACATAAAAATAAGGGCTGATTAAAAGGTAGAGATAAGTCAGTATGTATACTTTGTGGGGCAGAGAACGATGATTTTTCACGTATTAGGTAATTGTGAAGAAACAAGTAAGATCAGAAATAGTTTATTGAGTGCAAAACATCGGAAAATATTAGGAAATGGGGATGAGCGGGTTATTGTAAGGTGGATTATTAAGGAATGGGAAGACGGAGGAGAATTGAACAGGTATTTATGTGTGTAAAAAAATTCCTGCGTGAGAAAAATGGAAGAAGAAGAGTCATAGGGTGATTGCGGAGAGTGTGCAGTGAATACGAAGAGGAAGTATAGCTTGGAGGTAATAAGGGGTTATGTGTTTGGAATGGGGATGTGTGTTTACATAATGAAGAAGTTAGAATTTGAGCCTGGAGGTTAAGTAAGACCAAGTGATAACAAAGGGCGTTGAGATTGCGAGTTAGTTGAGTAAGTAAATGTTATGGTATGTTGGAATATGTGTTGAGTAAGTAAATGTTATGGTATGTTGGAATATGTAGAGGCCTTGAGATATTGTATAGTATGCAATTGTTGTCATTTGGTGTACTTGAATACAGAGAAAGTGGGTCAGGGAACAAAGAATGTGAAGTAAGCAGCTGTGTATACAAGGACATGAGCTGAATCTGTTGTAATGTGAACTCAGCGGTTCTTGTGGCAACTATCTGTTGTGACGGTCATGTGGTGAATACAAGGTCAGGGTGGGGCTAGATTAGTCTTTTTGTATCAAATTAGTACGTAGATTCTTGTTTTATTATTATTATTATTATTATTATTATTATTATTATTATTATTATTATTATTATTGCATTGTGAACATGTATTTGGGCTGAAAACCTGTTATGTTCATTAACAATAAAGTGAAAAGTGAAGTTCAAGGTCATAAAGATCCTACCACATGAATACAAGGAAGTTTGAAGGGAATATTTAAGCAAACATCTGTCCTTTTAAGTTATCAGGACCGAGCTCGATAGCTGCAGTCGCTTAAGTGCGGCCAGTATCCAGTATTCGGGAGATTGTAGGTTCGAACCCCACTGTCGGCAACCCTGAAATTGGCTTTCCGTGGTTTCCCATTTTCACACCAGGCAAATGCTGGGGCTGTACCTTAATTAAGGCCACGGCCACTTCCTTCCCACTCCTAGCTCTTACCTGTCCCATCGTCGCCATAAGACCTATCTGTGTCAGTGCGACGTAAAGCAACTAGCAAAAAAAAAGTTATCAGGATGCATAAAAAATTGTAAATATGAACCCGGGACTCCCAAGAGCGAGGGCCATGCCCAAGCTACACAAAAAGGACGTACGCAATAGACCCGTAATCAATTTTCGTAGGAGTCCCACATATAAAACCTCTCAGTTTATTCACAATTTTTTAATACAAAATTATGTTCTTCATACTAAAACTTCTATTAACATTTTTATTGACTTCTGTAAAGCAATTAAGGATTCCAAATTAGCTCCTTCTCATGTTACATGTTCTTTCGACATCAAAGACATGTATACCTACATCCCCATAGAAGAAACACTCAAGATCATTAAAACAAACTTATTAGAACATAAACGCATTAGTGTACCAGAAATAGAGGATTTTATGATTATCCTAAAATTTGTGCTTAATCATGACAATATTTCTTTTAACAACAAAATATACCAACAGGACGGCCTCTCCATGGGAGCCCCGGCCTCAGACATTCTAGCCAATATATACCTGGATCACTTGGAACATTCTTGAATCTTAGGTCACATTAAAGGGCTAGACTTTTGGTTACATTATGTTGATGATACACACGCTATAATAAACGAGAAATTCAACAATAGTCAGAATGTTCTAAATATCTAGAACACTTTGAACCCAAATACAATGTTTACAGTGAAAGAAGAAAATGGCTCCCTCAACTTTCTAGATATCAAAACAACTCGGAAAGAAGACCATTTCTATTTTGGAATACATAGGAAACCCACCTTCATACCAACCACGATTAAAAACAATTCTTTGCATCACAATACACAGAAGAAATACACGTATCACAGTTTTATTAACAGAGTCTTCGAAGTTCCATTAACCGAAAATGAGAGAAAAAAGGAGCTTGCATACATCCGCAAACAGGCCTTGTTTAACAGTTTTAGTCTCAAAATCATTCATAAAATAATCACTAAGTAAAGATCTAAACAACAGATAAATTTGGTAGAACAATCGGAGAAAGAAAAAAGTACATAAAGTTTACATACAATAATCCCAATATTTACGTACTCACAAATTTATTTAAGAAACACAATATTAAGGTAGCTTTTCAATGAACAAAAGCACTAAACATAGGATTTTCAACCACAACATAGTCAACAAATACAAGGAAGATGAATATCAGGAATCAGGAATCTATAAATTGGCTTGCTTCCAATGAAGGGTTTCGTATGTCGGACAGTCCGGGCGGAATTTTTCAATAAGACATCAGGAGCACATCAAAGCAGAAAAATATAGAAGGTTCACCGCATGGGGGCTAACATGAAGGAAACAGGACATAAATTCACCAACATTAAATAGGACCTTGATCTTATTAACAGGATAAACAAGGGAAGACTTATGAATAATTTAGAAAACATTCACATCCTTCTTGATAAGTTAACAAATAAGGATCGGAATTTAAACGATACGAACGAAGAAAGAAACCCTCTAATTAATAGAAAGGAAGCAAACGAGCTTCTCAAATAACACAAACAAGTATGATGTATCTAAGTCACAGTTAGCACCCCCCTCCTTGTGAGAAACAACAACAGATGACGACACGCCCTTGTTTCCCCTCTTCCTGCCGAACCGTGCTAGCAAGCAGGCTACAACACATTGTTACTATACAAGATCGAGAACGGAGGACTCTGACACAGACACACACCCAAGATCAACAAATTGACAGTGGACAGCTTGCAACACACCCAAGATAGCGGGAAGTAAATACGGAAATCCAGACAAGGGTAAGTTAGGATATATTCAAAACACCACCCCCTTGTTTCCTAAGATTAATTCTAAATGCCAACACTTTGGAAAAAAAATCATTTTAAATTATTTTTACCTATATTCTGCCAGTTGCAGATCGTGTAACAAGCTGCCCAATTATATGGTTTATGGACACAATAACTTCTAAGCACACCCCAACATAGAGCTGCAAGAGCATTCTAAGAATAAAAAAACAAGTTAACCAGCTTTTTCCACAAGCATTCAAGCACAAACATGAATGGGACTTAAAAAAGAAGATTTTAACTCCTCGACTGGAAGCTGATGTGTTTTTTAATATTTTAGTTAAGAATAAGTTTTAATTATAATTTAATAACATCTCAAGTAGTTAGCTGGTGAAAAGTTAATCAATGTTTTTTCAAACACGCTTCCAAACAGAAGCTAAAAAAGACTTAAGACTTTTTATCTTCTTATTGGAAGAAGACAATTTTTAACAATATTTTAGTTAAGGACAAGTTCTTCTTCTTCTTCTTCTACTATCGATTTTGGCCAGCTGTAGACCACGTAAATAACTCCTCATGATTTAAACTTTCTTTGGCGCCAGTACTCCTTCATCCTCCTGCTTGCTGCTTCTTTTCTTTCAGCCGTCCATTGTTGTTTCTTCTTGGTCGCTGTTTCTGGCTCTAGGAAACCCTTAAATGTGTGTAACTTGTTTCTGAAGGTGGTTCTATTGTGGATGTCTTGATGTGTGATGTTCATTTCTTGCAAATCCTTCTTCGTGTTAACAAACCATTTTTCATAAGAGCTGCCTTTCCTATTGGGCTTATTGAAGTGGTTAAAGATTTTCTTGGCAAGTCTGTTATCAGGCATTCTTGAAATATGTCCAAAAAATGTAACTCTTCGCTTTCGAATGACATCTGAAATCCTACTGCATGTTTTATATATTTCTTTGTTACTGCGTAATCGATATGTGTCCGTACATTTCTTTGGACCGAGGATTTTTCTTAGAATCTTTCTTTCCTTCTTCTCGATTTCTTCAATGTCTTTC
This sequence comes from Anabrus simplex, assembly GCF_040414725.1. Lineage (NCBI taxonomy): Eukaryota > Metazoa > Arthropoda > Insecta > Orthoptera > Tettigoniidae > Anabrus > Anabrus simplex. The sequence continues at coordinate 903,437,116 of NC_090266.1, read as the reverse complement.
CTGGTTGTTAATCCCAGGCATTCTGAAGCACATAAGCACTCTGGTTGAATTACTGCCTGATAGTGGCGTAGTTTTGTCCTAATAGAGATCGCTTTCTTGTTATATGTGTTTTTTGTAAGGTGGAATGCAAGCTCCATTTTTCTGGCTCTCTCGCGGTTTGCTTCTTTATCAAGCCCATTAGGTTGTATAATCTCACCAAGGTATTTGAATTTAACAACTTTATCTATCTTATCATTGTTTGTTGTTACTATGTATCTTGGGGCTTCTTTAATGTTGGTCATGAAATGTGTCTTTTCAAATGATATCTGCAGGCCAGTTTTCATTGCTACCTCTTTTAAAGTGTTAACTTGTATTATCGCCGATTCAATATTTTCTGATAACAGTACAAGATCGTCAGCAAATGCTAAGCAGTTGATAGTGATGTTCTCTTTCTTGTATCCTATCCTGTCCTTATTTGGACAAGTTATTAATCACTTTTTTAGCTTTCTTCCCCACCCCTCCAAATCCCGCTCCCCCTCATTACCATTATCCTCCCCCAATGGACAAAAAAGTTTAAGTTTCCCACGAGAAATTATCAAGGCTAACACAAGAACATACATTGTGTATACTTTTACCTTATTTACACCTAAGCTTACGTGAACGAAACATGTATTATTAATGATGTTATAAAATTGCCAAAGGCAAAAGTACTAGAAATACTTAAGTCGTGTGTGAATTTTTATATGATGCTGGATTTAGGATGTTAAAGTAGTAGTATTTCTTGTAATATTTTCTTTCCATGCAATTGCTTGTTGTACTCTGTTTGTTTGTTTGTTTGTTTGTTTGTTTGTTTGTTTGTTTGTTTGTTTGTTTGGTTGTTTGATGGGTAATTATGTTTATTTTACTTTATTATTATATTACTGTAAGTGACCCTTGCCATCGGGATATTTCCCATTTGCAATGTATTTCTTAATAATAATAAAGGTATTGATTACGTGGCTAAATATTTCTTTGATTGTTAGACTCTTCTCCACCTATGAGTGGTCAATACTGTCCTTCGTAAGCTCGATGTTTAGCTTCTGCTTCTTGCTGATTACCTTAGCCACTACATCTTCCCCTGGCATTCACTGATCCCGTGGATGAGGAGGCAATTTCGCCTGGACCATTGCTCTGCACTTTCACTGTAATGAGGCTAACTCCTCCTTTATGGAGACCAATTCAGCACCAACAGTGGCTTTGAAATCAGTGAGGTCCAAGCGGTTATCCTTGAACATGTCATGGGAGTTGGTAGCACTGTTAGCAGCCACGATCACTTGGTCAAGACGAGAGTAGTTTAGGGGCCCATCCAGGACAATTCCGGCATTCACTGGCATGCCGATTTACAACACATAATTTTTTTTCTATTGTCTTCAATGGGCCCCACGAAAAAAAATATAAATAACAGTTATTTAACACTATTTTTATTATTTTTTCCTATTGTCCTAACTGGGTACTGACGAAAAAACTGTTTAAATACCTATAATTTAACCTAAGTTTGGTCCTCGGAAAAAATATAAAATACCCATAATTTTTTTCCTATTTGTCCTAACACATAATTTTTTCCTATTGATTCACCGGTATGTCGATTTACAACACATAATTTGTTTCCTATTGTCCTCAATAAGCCCACGAAAAAAAATAAACACTATTTTTATTATTTTTTCTTTTTGTCCCAAACGCGCCCCAACGAAAAAAATTGTTTAAATACCTAAAATGATGAAAAAACTGTTTAAATACTTATAATCTGTCCTAAGTGTACCCTTCGAAAAAATATATAACAACAATCATTTAAGACTATTATTATTATTATTATTTTTCCGATTTGTCTTGAAAGACAAATATATTAACATTATTATTATTTTCGTATTTGTCCTTAATGTCCCTACAAATGAAAATATAAAAATATAAAAGAAAGACTTTGAATTAATTATTCTCCTTCTCGCGTTTTCTAAGAAACTTAACTAAGGATGAAAAACATACAGCAATCAACTCTAGAATGCTTTTTAGTTTTTTATTCATTTATATAGCTTTAAATTTTTCTGTAATTAGTCTATGCTGAGCATCGAAGATTATATTCTTCTTTCCATACATGATTACATACATCGATGTATTACCAGGAATAGGTGCATTAAATGTTGCACACAACTTCATACTTGTTTTTGTAGCAGTTATAACATTTCTACGTTTACTCATATTAATAACATAAACAGGATATGATTTAATATACTGACGAGGACTAATACCAACATCTGTGCTTAATTGAGTTATTCTCTTGAAATCTGTAAATGCGTCGTAAGCTTTTAAGAATTTTCCTGGAGGGTCAAGATTCCAAGATTCTTCTGGAAATATTTCATCTCGAGCATTTTTTACGTATATGTTCTGAAGCTGTACGTGGTCAAAGAGAGACGAATCTAGCAACTGATTTCCTTTTCTGTTTGTCTGGAATACTACAAAAATAAATAAAGGTTGATCAAACTCCATAGACTGATAGTAATTGGTAATGTCTATCTCAAAGTTCCTTTTACCAACAATATCTGAAAATTCATGTGCTTGTAGGTCAAAAAATGAGATGAGACTTTTTGGATTTTTATATATTTGTTCTCTGCACTCAACTTCATAATTTGGTTCGTACTTAACAGGAGTGCGTATCTCTAAATGTGTAATAGTTACTTTTCCTTCCTCAGGGCGAGTTCCAATGATATCACTTCCTGTTTCATCTTTACTGAACCATCTATATAGCACATCTCCTGCGTTCGGGCTCTAAGTGAAACTAATAGTATAATTACCTTCCCACTCAATATCTTGATAATCTTTGAAGAATCCACCTAACTTTTCTAACGGATACAGTACTTCGACTGATTTTGATTGCAACTTTCCATTGTTGACGATGTTAGATTCAAATCTAACTTCCTCACTTAAAGACGAAAGGAGTTGATGCAATACAGAGGCAACGATACCTGGATTCTCTGTTCTAGAAACAACATTGTTACCTTTTTTAGCAGTTACTGCAGAGAACAAAAATGCTGGATAATTATCTATGAGTCTCACGTTTGATTTTCCTTCGTAATGTGTATAGTCTGTGCCATTAACATGAGTAACATTTAAATTCATGAATAGTTGGAATTTATCTTTTATCCATCCATCACCAACTTTGACTTCTATGTCAGTGTCTTTGTTTGGAACCATGACATTATTTTTAGTTCTTTCATTCACTGGGAATGAATGCCACTGATAGCTTTCGATTTTCTCCATTTATATAAAAGAAAATATCGTGTCTTTACTTTAGCGTCTAACGTTATTTACGATATCTAAAATTTCACTCGGATTACTATGTCCTTCCGAAAACAGTTTTAAAACAAATAGGCACAAGTGACCACAGATATATTCGTCATAGTTTTGTATTCTTTCAGCATTAAAGAATAAATTTTCGGGTTTAAGATAATCAACTAATTCTTTCGGAACATTACCACCGTAGGAATCGAATACAAATTTTTCATCACCTTTCTTGTAGTAGCAAATCCAGTGCGTACCAACATGATCAGAAGTATCTAGATTTACAATCCCTGATTCAATTTTTTTATTAGGGTTAGTTGGTAGTTCATCAATCATAAATACACCTCTAAAATTTTTAATCTTTAATTTTTTAACTAATTTCTCTATGTCAAAATTACTCAGTGCCTGTGGGTATTGTTTGATCAATGAATTTAATATATCGTCATCTATTTCTCTAAAAAAATCCCTCGACCAGATTTCTTTTTTTAGTGCCTCAATAATTTTTTCTAAACTGTACTTAACTAAAAGTGATCCAAGAATTGTTGGTAAACCAGAACCTTTTTTCTCTGCAGCTAGATTATGTCTCTTTTGTTCTTCTAGTTCAGCGTCATTCTTTTGTTTATTGTGTACAGAACTTGTTATTGCTGCCGCACCTCCAGCTAATGCACCAAGAGCACCCAGAGCAGCAAATATAAGTGGTAAAATTCCTCCATGTTTTGATAGACCTGAACCCTCTTTCTGTTTTATTAAATGTTCGTATATTTTTTTCAGTACAGGTATAGTAAATGTTAAGAGTAAATTACCACCTTTCTTTATTTGATTTTGTTTTCTTGTCTTCTGTGTGGCAGTCAAATAATCATCAATGCTATTGAGTTCTTTTACCTTATCTTTTGGAAATTTGATAGAAACAGATTTGGGTTTGGGTTTACCATTTGGACAAGTTGTATAGTTAATACTACTTGGACTCATTTATATAGATAAAAATATATTACAATCCTAATCCGTTCTCATCAACTTCTATACCCATACCTAATTTTCTTTTAGAGTACATCATTCCTCTAACAGCTGCAGCAGCCAATCGTTCTTTCATATCAGCATCTTTACTATACATTCTCTCTTTTGCTACTTGTTGTAATTCTTTATCAGCTACATGTCTATGTTCTAAATCTTTATAATCTCTGTATGCTATATCGTGAGATTTGCAAGCTTCATCGAGAGGGTTTATTCCTTTATCACCTCTTGCTAATCGTTCTTCTAACTTCGTGTAAGGGCCACAATAATTAAATCCAGGTATATGCATTTCTGGAAGAGGTAAGTTATTTAATGCCCAATTTACTATTCCTTTTCCATGTTTTTCAGATTTCCAAAAAGTATGAGGAAGATTACTCAAGAATCGAATAAGATAAGGAATACCTTTAGGATGATTCACAATGAAGTCATTAAACTTACTCGTTAACATTTGTGTGATTCCAACCTTCTCATTTAAAAAATTATTATTACCAGCATTCTCTTCACCGTGAATGACAGCAAGTCTATCAATCAAATCTCGAACATCATTCATCCAAACATATTCTACAGGCTTTTCTGTGTATTTTTTCACAAACCCTGTACCAGTTTTTACAGGAGACATTGCAGATTTTGGAGGAGTAGTTAAAGATGCTGATCTTGATATTTTTCCTATTCCTCTCTTTACCTTAATGTCTTTCCATAGATCACTAAAAATATCTGTCCATTTTTCTCCTCTTGATGATCGTACTTTTCCTGTATCTGGATTATAGTCCTCGAAAATCAAATTCGTGTGTTCAGCTATCTCTTTGTAGTTATTTAAATCGTCTTCCGTATACTCTTTGATGGATATCTCCTTCCTTGTTAGAAGTGTTAGAAGACCTTTTGTCCCTGTATATTTTTTACCTGTTTTCCGAACGATAAAATCATCGTGATCAAATGTAACTTTCGAATCACCAATATATCTCTCTCTTTTCCTTCAGGTCTAAATCCAAATATAAAATCGTCAGAATTGTTAATGTCTTTTAGTAATTCATGCCCTACGTTTATGAGACTAGGACTATCTTTTAACATACGTTTTCTAGCAATTCTATTCTTTTCTTTCTCTTCAACTTGCTCCAAGAGTGGTTCTAAATTTCTCCTTGCTGGAGAAGAGATTG